>NW_028139507.1:0-67876 GCF_965202585.1 Thalia democratica
AGACATTAAAAAATAAAAAATTGGCCTTTAAATAAAATTGAAAACTACACATGTGTAGCTTGGGTTTTAAGATAAAAAACATCTTATGAGTTTTTTACACAAACTTGTGTTCTAAAACAATTAAAAGTATATCAATTACTATTTGACTATTTACTGCTCATTGAGCAAATAAAACTGAGACAAAACTACAAAAATGTTTTACTTAACTTGGATGTATAAACCTTACGTTAATAATAAAAATTAAACTATAAAACTTAAACTTTAAAACTATAAACTTTTTTTTACACTTGAAGTTAAGATACAGAAAATAAAATACATAACCTTTGAATATGATCTAAAAATCACAATGATTGATCTATCAGTACTTTTATAATAAGCAACTTTTTTTAAATTATTTTTTATCGTTTGATGTCATCTTATGCTGCTAATTAAATATTCTGGTAATAGTTTACAACTGTAACTTACAAAGTAGTAAAAATTAAATATTTAAAACTAATTATTACCGATTTAAATTAGGACTTAGCAGAAATTTGTTTTTAATGTACTTATCTTATCACTTATCTAAACTTAACTTTAAAAATCTAAAAGTATTCATATTTGTTAAAATAAACTTAATTTTTAGAGATATGATTAAAACTGCCGTTGATGATAACAAAGAGACTAAAGTTTTAGCAAAATTTAAACTGTTTTCGTTTTTAAACTAAAACAAAAATAATTTATATCTTAAAAACTAGCTTGGACTTTTACGTGATCTATAAATCATACTGATGCATTTAAAACTTAGTTCTGTTTCGTATAGCAGCAAATTAAATTCAGAACTCTTTTACGTACAACGATTAATTTCAATTGAAAAACTTCTTCCTATAATTTGTTTGAATAATTTTATTTTAAAATAGTACTGAGAGTTTAACCAAATAAAAAACTTAAAAAAGGAAGCAATTTACACACATGCATAAACAATAATAGTTTGAAATTTTTGTAATACAAAACAGTTTTAATTGTCTATCGGTCCTATCAAGTCGGTAGTATGTTTAGTTTATTATTTGTCAAAGTTAATATAATTTTGAAAACGTTTTATACTGGAAAAAAAATAATGTAAATCTTTGATAAAATTATTTGAGGTTATTTGTTGAATTAAACTTGATACAAAAAACATTTCTAATAAAAACTAAATATTTTAGTTCAAGAAGCAATCAAATATATTAAATGATTTTGTTTGTACAGTAAAAATATGCTTTTAAGTTTTTTTTTTTATTTTGGCGAAAAAAACTTGACTTAAAGAATTTATAAGTTAAAGTTGTTTTATCTAATCGGTTTTGTAGTACTTTTGCTAAATGTATTTTCAGTGCCATACTTACATTTTTATTTTGTGTTTAACTAGAGTTTTGAAATAAAATATATTATATTAACTAAAATCATTCATTTTAGTCTTAATTTATACTAAAGTTTAAACTTTATTTACCTCAAGTCAAATCATAATTTGTTTTATACTCTAATTTTATTAATTGAAATTTTGATATAACAATATGTTAGTAAACAATACGAATAAAGTATTTCATGCATTACTCATTTCATCAATAGCAATATTTGCTATTAAAAACTAATAGTTTATAAACTTCACAACACGAATGTTTATGATATCAGTAGTTAATATAAATTACAGAAAACGTTTAAGCTTTATTAAATATAGCCGAAATAAGTATTGGTCAGTTGAAACGACGAGATGTTTTAAAAGAAAAACTTTTTAACATTGAATTTCAAGTTTTATCATAATATTTACACATATCATACAGATATAGTGAGTTTTAGTTTATGTTTAGTGTACAAGTTAATAAAAACTTAAAATTTAAATACATAATAAAATGCATACACTGTTGTCGTTGTGTCCTTTTGTAAAGACACCAGCTTAATTTTAATACTTAATTAAACTTATGTAAATATATATTTATAAATTAATAAAAATATGTTTTGTTCCAGTTGAAATTTTTAGTTTAACTTTAAAATAATAAATTTTTTTGTCTGGTCTTTGTTTTTAGTTTTCTAGGATTAAAACTGTTATAAAAATAATGTTTACTACATTTAACTGTTATATACAGCAGTACTGTAATAATTGTTTTCTTATTAACAATTGAACTAAATTCCCATAAGCTTTAGTTACTATAGAATTTTTAATAAAACAAATATTAATTTATACTACTAAACATTATGTAAATTTGAACTCATGAGTTTTCAAAAAAAATCTTATTTGGCTTATATACAGTTAGTGTAACGAAATCGAAAAATATTAGAATTTGCAGAAAACTAAAATGTCTAAATCAAGTCAAGGAAATAAAAACGACCTCATCGGAAAAATTCTAGGATCTAAATACAAATCTCTCCGTAAACTTGGAGAGGGAACTTTCGGAACTGTATACAAATGCCTGGATATTACAACCAATCAAAACATTGCTATCAAAGCAATAAATCCAGAACATGCAAATAACGAGCTGAAAGCTTTCGAGAGCCTGGGAAAAGCTGATGGAAAGTGCAACTACTTGATTGAATTACTTGAATGGTTTAAGGAGGGTAATATAGCTTTCCTTGTTTACCCACTCTACGGACCTAATACAGAAGAAGCAATAAGAATGAATAATCAACCGTTTAAATTGCAAGAAGTAAAAATCATGGCAAAACAGCTGATTGAAGCGACAAATTTTCTCCACAAAAATAAAATGTTGCATGGCGATATCAAGACAGCAAATATTTTATTAAACAGGTTAATTGTTTTGTGCTACTTTTTACACTTAATATTATGTTTGTATAACACAGATAACAACTTCTTTTTTTTTGCCATTATACGTCTTACTAAAGAAATATTTATTATTCTATTTTAAACTATACAGATATTTATTAATATTCAAATATTAATGATTAAATAATATGTAGTTTATTTACATTTTGTTAAACAGGTATTACTACCACCAGTGGAAAAATGATTTTTACATGAAGCCTGACATCAAATTGTGCGACCTTGGCTCTGTGTACTGGGAGGAAGAATTCAACTTTGACGTCATAACAACACTTCAGTACCGCGCTCCTGACGTCATAATGGGCCACAAGGTTGTTTAAGTAGATTACTCAGTAAGTAAACTACTTTACTTAAACAAGCAACTTATT
The DNA here is from genome assembly GCF_965202585.1 of Thalia democratica. Lineage (NCBI taxonomy): Eukaryota > Metazoa > Chordata > Thaliacea > Salpida > Salpidae > Thalia > Thalia democratica. Next base: position 3,157 of record NW_028139507.1, read on the forward strand.
ATAAGTAAATATCTTTAAAAGAGTAAGCCATTATCTTCAAAAGAAGTATATTCTTATAAACCAAGTACTTGTATGTTTTGCCTAGTAATTAAACTAGGGTTTATAAATTTAACGTTAGTTTTATTTCAACAGATCGGGTATCCATGCGACGTTTGGTCGATCGGCTGCACTTTGTTTGAACTTTTCACAGGAGAAACGCTTTTCAAGGTGGATACTGTTCAGGAACTTTTCAGGATGATCCACTTGATGATTGCTCCATTTACTGAACAAGAAGTTCAAAGGATTAACTTTAAATTGTCCGAAGGTGATAAAAAGAAGAAGGTTGATCAAAAGTTGTCAAAGGATGAAAATGAAATAGATTTTTTGAAAGAGCCAGAGTTTGTATACATAAAAGGCGAAGTTAAGAAGATAGAGTCTTATTTTGATAAGAACGACGCTGGAGAAAAGGATTTGTTTGAATTGATTGTTCGCATGCTAAATCCGGATCCAGTAACAAGAGTGAAACTGGAAGAACTTATCTAAATAATTATTAGTTATTTTATCTGATCTAAATTTTTAAAGCTGTTAAAAAAGTAGAATGTTTGGATTTTTAATTACTTTAAAAATAACCTCAATAAAAATAGTAATTCATTTGCATATTTTTTTTTCAATATCTTAACACTACTATTTTTTTGCACTTTGACTTCCTAAAATTTTTATCATTTTTTTATATATAAAACCTTGATATAATAATAATAATAAGAACATTAAAGTGAGTTGTAATATTTTACGGTAAACTTCATTTTTTCAACTAATAAAACAGATGGTTTGTAGTAACTAATTAAGACTTTTGAAAAAGTCATAATTTTTGCTAATATTGTAATAAAGTTCAAGTTATTCAAAATTTAATTGAAGGGTCTGAACTGACAAACAGTAAAATATCCTAGTTATTTCCTTTTTATGATACTTGTCAAAAAGGATTGAAACATAAATTGTCTATTAAAAAAATCTTTTTATAAAAATATTGTCAACTTAACAGAATGTTAAAAATAAAGTTAAACTTATTCTATAAATAAATAATTTTTAACAGCTAATAGCATTATAATATTGTTAATCTATCTCAATAAACTATCTTTAATAAAAAAACAACTCTATAACAAACTAAAAAAATTAACTCAGTAGTTTGTTTATATTACGAGAATAAATGTCAAAACTTTAGTTATAAGAAATTGCATTATCATACCCAATACATACAATTAGTGAACCTGATAAACAAACGTCAACTCACATAAAGGTTTTCAAAAGAGTTTAGTTCAAAACACGTAAACAGTCCGAATTCACAGCATTATTGAATTAGTATGATGTCATATTAGTCAGAAACATATTAAAAAATATACTTTTCAATAGTTATCATTTATTTTTTATTTGCTTTTAATATGAAAAGGTTCATTGTATTGATAGCTTTTAAAGCTTATCAGTTTATAAAACACCTTTTGCTAACATGTTTTATTATTCACTCAAAAATAAATAATAAGTTCTTTATGTTATATTATCATATAATAATAAATATTTTGAACTAAGTTTAGTAATGTTTTATAATCTGAATGAAGTAATACAAAATCTCGTATTACTTCAGATTCTGTGCCGTAATAATTTTTTCCGAAAACTTTATGACCGCTGTTAAATTGTTTATTTCTTGCGTATTTTTCATTAACATCAATTCTTAAATGTTTTCTCTAAATTTACGAAATGAAACAATATTAGACAATTTATTAATACTGTTCAACAAAAATATGAATTATATGCATAATGTAATAGCTAGCATACAAAAGTTTTAAAGCTTAGCAGTGCACTAGTTTTATATTCACAATACCCAATAAAGTAGAAGACTTGCTCTAAAGAATTTTTGTTTAAGATATTCTATTTCAAAAAAAGCAAACATAAAAAACTACAAATTTATAACTTCATATTGGTAGAGTTAACGTTAAGGTCTGTATTCAAAATTACTTGTAATTAGTTACGTATTAGATACGTACTTAAGCGAAAACCAACTGTACTTGGTTAACTTTTAAATAAGATTTATATTATTGATTTGAGTTAAAATTACTTAAATCGGTAAATCATGTAAGATATAAAACACTTCTATTTAAAACACGCATTCTGCTTTAGCACCTGTCAAACCAAACTGTACACAATAGAGGAAATATAACTGCCCGGAAACATATAACCCTACTAAGTTTACTTAAATTATTAAAAATACTTAAAAATAAAGTAAATTGCTATATTAAATAAAGTAAATTTCGATTGTTTCATACTTGAAATTATTTTATAGCTACATAAAAGTTTTTCAAAAATCTAAGGTAGAGGTTGGCAGCCCTTTATAAATAAGTTTAAAGTCTTCACAAATATACTTCAAAGTCTTCACAAATATACTTAATGTTATTTCATTTTAATTTTTTTGTAGTTTTTCTCAATGTTAATTTCAAGAAAGGCCTAATCATTTAAAGTCGATAGGGCTGATTTTTAGACATTTTGTAGACAAAGTGGTAAAGACTTATTTTGTCACTTTAAAATTGAAAATTAATTAATGATAAAATTAAAATTTTAACAACTGTTTGTCAATACAAACAATCAATATAATATTTAATTTTCGTTCGACTTGTTTATATGTACTTTGCACTACAACATATTTTTATAATTGATTTTTTTTTATTCAATCATGCATCACATTGTATTAGACAACATTTTAACAGTTGCTGTACTTGAAACCTCCTATCGAATAGGTGCAGGTCTCGAGGCAAGACTTCCAGCTTTCCTAGTGTCAGGTCTGCTATGATGACAACATTATTCGGTTTAACTGTCAATACTAGACCTGTTTAAATAAATATAATAAGTATATGTGTTTCAGCTTTAAAATAAAAAAAATATTTGTATTTATTATTCATAGTACGAAAAACGTATTGTATTTTTTTACTACTATTTTTATATACACAGTAACCGTAAAGTTGATTAAAAAATTTAAGTTATTATAATAACAACATTCACTAATTCTAAAACACAGAAAACTATAACAAAAGTTCAAAATAATTTTATAAAAATATAACTTTAAAGCTACTTATACTATTAACTTAAAACTATAACGAGGTAAAATCCATATTAGCTTGAACATTATCTAAAACTTTAGCTGAACAAGTTATAATAATCGCTGAAAGTTTACATTAGCGTTTATTGTTACCTGTATGAACCATATGCTTTCCATTGATAAATTTAACATGGTTACCAACATTAAATTGTTTCCTGACCTCGTTGCGCTTAAAATTCCAGAGACTCCTCGGACAAAAATAAATCTTATTTCAGCTTTCAACTAGTTAGCTTAGTTTACAATTACTATATATAAAACTTATTGTTTGATAAAGTTAATAAACTTATAATTTTCTCTTAACTTATGAAAGTTTGACGAAATATACTTCATTTTAATATTTTTTTGAGTTTACAAGCTAATGTTGGCTAACCTTAAACTCTAGGTGACTTGGCAGCATTGTGACGTCAATTTTAGTGATTTTTAAAGTCAAACCAGACAATTCTCCTTTACCAACTCCCACCAAGTCTCCTGGGCAAGTAAATCAACTTCGTCAACTGGCTGTGACACTGTATTTAAAACGGATATTTGGTTTTTAAAATAACATTTGTTTTCATTTTTTATTTACAGTTTTGTTTAACGAAATTGTGTACACTATACAGTTTAAAAATAATTGGAAAACAAACAGATAGTTAAAGATGGTTTTGATAGATTAGCATTAAAACTTTATTTATATAGCATTCGACAGCGTTAGTTTTTGAGTTGATTCAAACTTAAAAGTTTAAAATCCTTCTAAGACTATAAACCACAATTAATTTATGTTTTTATTAAAGTTAATTTAATAATTTAGGGTTAAGTACGGGTGTTGAAGTAGCTGATTTTCGGTCTGTTTGCTGTTATCAGCAGTTAAATTAATAAATGTATTAGCAAAAGAATGTTAGTCTTTATTATCATTCAATATATGTATATAGAGCTATCAAAACTAACTTCTTATATAGCTAGAAATCATTGAAATAATATTAACTCTATTAGATTAAAAAGTTATTCTTAATTGTAAAGCAAAAGGGTATTCTTACATACTTTATACAACTTTAATACGTAATTAAAGGTAGAATAATCTGTTTATTAAGTATATATTTTGAAGTTTATAAAAATTTAAGCTAAGTTGTAAAAATGACGCAAAATATGTATAAAAAAGTTTTAATATTTATTATTGATTGAAGTTTATAAAGTAGCTTTGAAAATAGACAGGTTATAAATCAAAAAAATCGCTTACAACAAATATAATTTATAGATATGTATATTTTAGATACTTATAACAATAGGAAATATATTTAGAAAATCTTAAGTCTATGATCAGTAAAAAGTAAGTCAACCGTTTTACTATTATAAATATTTTTATATGCATCCTTTTTTTAAACTGTTTGGTGTTTTTTTAAGCAGGATTTGGTGCTCGACATGGTGGTAAAATTTATTTAAAAGTAAAACAAGGTTTTAAAAAAACATAGACAAAAGTTTAAAAACAGGTTAACGTTTTTTTACTTTGCTTAACAGCATTGTTAGTGTTTTGATACGTCCCATTAAAGTTTGTAAAGTTAAGCTAAACATTGGTGTTTGTATAAGTGTGTATTCTCATACTTATTGCAACTAAATGTTCTCTTTAATTCTAGAGTTAAGCATTAATTTATAAATAAGTACTACACTAATCAATAAGTTTTATCAACTAGATTTCAGTAGCTTTCAATGTAAATGTTAGCTGTTAGCTTAAAGTGTTAGATTATTGGTCATTTTTATCACTATGTTTTAAATGAAAAACATAAAAAAGTTTTAGTATAAAAAAAAGTTAAATCTTTACTTTAGTGAAACTTGACAAATAATACTGAAATAATTATGATAAAGTGAAACACCTTTTACAAGTTTGACAAAACTTAAAATTTAAATTCAAAGCTTTGAAGTTTTTAAGTTCTATTTTGCTTATTTTTCATCCTTTTTATAAAGTGTTTGGTGTTTTTTGAAGCAGAATTCGGCGCTCGACATGATGGTAAATTTATTTTTGAAAAAACCAAGGTTTAAAAAAAGTATAGCTAAAAGTTTAAAATTAGCTTAAAATTATCAAAGCGAGAGAAGAGAGAACTCGTGAATGTCACCAAGTGAATTTTTTGCACAAGATTTATTTGTTACGTAATTATACAAAAATTCTGTTTGCAGAAATTTTTTAAGAAATTGCAATTCATTTTAGGAAAGTTTTCATAGGAGTGGTAGGTCATCAAATTTTTACTTAAACTTTCTTTACATAAGTATTTTTAGAGTTTTCCTTTTATAAGTTTTTATAAGTAATAAAAGGTACTTAAAGTACAAGCACATACAATTCAAAACCAATCACTTAGTATGAATCACTTAGTATGAAAAAAATCAAAGTTGTCTTTAAAAGTTGAAACATGAACTGTTTATGGTTGAAAAAAAAGAACACAAAACAAATCTACATCATCTGCATGTTGCCAAAGTGATTTAAATCAACAGACTTCTACTTTATAGTGATGATCTTGTGTTTAATTATCTTTTTGTTTACAACTTCACAGAAAAGTCTTTAACTGTATGTGTCTTAAATCAGCAGACTTCTACTTTGTTGTGATAACCTTGTGTTTTACTTTCTTTTTGTTGACAACTTCACAGAAAAGTCTTTACCTGTATGTTGAAAAATTGTCTTAATTCAACAGACTTCTACTTTATTGTGATAATCATGTTCAATTCTGTTTGCAAAAATTTTTATGAAATTGCATTCATTAGTAAAATGTTGTGTTACTGGTAGCAGCTCTTGTCATTTTTTACTTTACTTTCATAAATCATTTTAGAGTTTACCTTTTTGTAAGTAATAAAAGGTACTAAAAGCAGACACATAAAATCAATTACTTGGTTTGAAAAAAATATTAGCATTGTCTTTAACAGTTGAAACTTAAACTGTTTATGCTAGAAAAGAAATGTAAATAATGTCTGTATGTTTTGAAAGTGTCTTGAATCAACAGTATTCTACTCTGATCATATGATTAATTATCTAATATTTTATGATTCCAGAGGAAAGTCTTTTCTTTATGTTGAAAAAGTATCTCAAACCAACAGTCTCCTACTCTTACCATATGATTAATTATCTTATTTTTTCATGGTTTCAGAGAAAATTCTTTACCTTTATGGTGAAAAAGTGTCTCAAATCAGCAGTCTGCTACATGAGTTATCATGTGTTTCTATTTAATCATAGTTGCACTGAAAAGTTTTTATTAAGCACAAACAAATTGGACATTTCTATTTCTACAGCAGTCATCTATATCAACCCTTGTAGCCACTAACCTTCTTGTGGCAATTTGAATATCAGGTCTGTTCTTGGTTTACTGCTCTTACTGAGGTAAGTGCTTTATATGTTATACAAAATAGTTAATGTTGAGATAATAAATGTCATATAAGATTATTTTTCAGGGCTGCCAAAATTTATTTTTTTAGTAGTGCTTTCTCAATTTTAAATACTTGAAAATTAATTGTTTCATTAAATATTGTCATTTTTTTGTAAATATAGAATATCATTAGTGTAAATTAGTGCTCAAACTCAATTGATATCAAGTAAAGTACATTAACAGCTTTTGCTGCTTAGTTTCTAATTTTATTCAAAATAAGCTGAAATTTGGTTAAAAGAGTACAGTTTTCGAATTGAAAGTGGCAGCCCTGGTATTCATAAATGCTAGTCATAAAATTATGAATTAATTACAATGCAAATTTTAGATTATAAAATATCCTATAGAGTTTCTAAAGTGTGCAAAATTAACTAAAAGCTGTTACTATTAAACTTCATTAGCTTTTCTATATGTCAAAACTTATGTGTTATGAATCTCTGTAATAAGATTACAATGTAAAATGTTCAATTACAATTTTAGAGCTAAAAATCAAGCTGTTCTTTTGTTTGTTGTAACTCTGAATGCTACAAGCTTTAAAATTAAGCAGTTAATTTTAAATCTTTGCACACTTTTAGAGACACATTGTTATTAACGGTTAAAGTAAATGTTTTATTATTATGTTTTTATCCACTAAGCAATTAAAACTATAGTGTAAAATGTTTGTGTATAAGTGATATACTTTATTACATGTGAACATGTAGGAACACAAGCAACATTAAGGCAGCTTGATCAACTGACTTATGTTGAGTGTTTTTGTATGTTCATATTACTAATTTAGATAAGAGTCTGGTTTGTTTCAGTCATTTTTAGTGTTTATAGTTAACAGTAAAATTCAAAGTTTAAGTGTATTATTACTTTGATTACCATTTAGTGGTTATTATAGTTGATGGAGTTATGATAAGTTAAATGTAACTAGCTGACAAAAACCAGACCTTTATCTGACTATGTATGATCTTTATAAAAAGGCTATGTTGTACTGATGTGTTAAACTTAATTTTTGGAGTATTAATAGTACTCAAAAATAGTCTTTGTTTGGAATTTTAATAGTGATATTATAAAATAAGTATTTGTTTAATCTTCAGCTTGATACTATGTGTAGCATTAAATCAAATATTATTTTGTTGGTTTCATTATACCAATGCTGTTTGATGATGTAGAACAAAAACTTATGATATACTATTAGACAGTGTCACCATAGAAATTCTTATCAAAGAGTATTTGAACATTTAGTAATAGTTAGTCTTTGAAAAAATATACAAGCATGTCTATGTCTCTGAACTGTTCAAAACATAACAAGAAATGATTAACCACTGTTTTTCCTGTTAAATATTTTAGAATTATGTAGCATAGTGTAATAATTGATAATGCTAATATAACTAAATTAGATAAGAGTCTGGTTGTTTGTTACTTGTAGTGTTTATGAAGTGTATTTAAAAGCTAGCAAATCTTTGATAACCATTTAATGTTTTATAGAGTTATTATAAGCAACTGTGACTAGCTGACAAAAGCCAGACTCTTATCTGACTAGATCAAGTATGACTTGCAGTGGCTTTATAGAATGACATGTGAAAATGGCTTTTTTTTTTTGAATATATGTTGTAAATCAGCCTAATAACAACAGTAAGCATTTATTTTATTAAAAGTTTTTGATTGATATTGTGTTAACATAACATCAAATCAAAATGTTTAAGTTAGCAGTACTCAAATTTAAGTTATAAGTTTTGGATACTGTTATTAGACTGTGTCACAACAAACAAAAAAGAAAAGACTATTTAACATGTCTCACACGAATTTTATGGTTATAGGTATTTATTATTACAATGATAACACCTTCGAAAAATTAATAATATTCCAAATTAAGATTAATCCTACTATTACCACCTAAAAAGACATTCATTTTTTAGTTAACAACTATATGGTAGTAAGTTAGGGTTATGTTTAAGGAGTACGCTATAAGGTAGTCACTTAATTTTTAAGCCAAGCCGCACAAATTTTTTTCAAAATGGGGATTTCCCCAAATCGAAACTTTTTTGGTAAATTTTTGGGTAGATTATTTAAAAAATCATTTTTTAGTCATTTCGCCGGCTCTGCCGGCGAAAAATTTTTCACTTTTTCTCCCAACCATTTTTACTTAAAAACCTAATTACGCTTTGAGCCCAGTTAGTAAGCCTGACAGCCAAACCAGATAAAAGTGTGGTACTGAGCTCTAAGAAGTAGTTCGGTTTTGAGTTAAAGTGGTAGCGGACAGCTTTCGTTATTTGTGCATAAGTCCCTTCCGCTGCGAGCTGCTCCTATCGGAGCAGCTCTTGCTCCCGGGACTTTTGCACAAATAACGAAAGCCGTCCTTTAGGCCGCGTCCTTATGCTGGTCGGCACCTAATTAGTTTTTTGTTTGATGTACGAGTAGTTACGCACAATTTTTTGGTATGTTATTTTTCTTTTAAACTCAATATTAACATATATAAATTACAAGTAAAGTTTTGTTTTATAGTATGTATCTTTGGTGTCGTACTACAAACGCTACAGATTTGTAGTAGACAGCCTGGTATTATTCTATAATAAACACTTCAACTTACTTTGTAATTTTATTTATCAGGATCATTTTATTGTCGTCATTTAACTAATTACATTGTTACACAGTATTAAATACCTAGTATGTCTAGTAAATAAATTACATCTTAGTTTGTTTGTGTATAAAGGTCTATTGAAAGTTAGTTATGGCAAGTTTGTAATACACCAAAGCTAATCATTTGTTTAGTTGTTATGGCATTTATAATTATCTACTAAAACTTATATGTTAAGTAACATTCTGTAGTAGGTACATTGAATTAATTTATATTACATTTAACATTTGGTATATGTCTATTTCAAGTTTGACCACTGTTTTGATTATATGTATTATTACTTTGTTGATCAGCAGGTCTGATAACATCTTTTGTTGGTTACTTGATAAACTATACAAAGTAAGTGAGTACATTAACTTCTCGTTTTAATTAGTATCGTTGTCACTCCACAACAACTTAAATTTTGGAAAATCTACGCTAAAGTTTTCCATTTACACAAGTAAGTATTTACGTCTTAACTTGTATAAAACAGTTTAGGCATTTTTTAAATTAGACTCTAATAAATCAGACTGTTTTTGTCCACGATTTTTCAAGTAATTATGTGATATTTTTCATTTTTACCTTTTTACTATTATTACGTCATCACTTTGTAGTCTTATACAGTTTAAACTTAGTTTAGCATAAATTTCACTTACACTTTAGTTGTATGTGTATGGTATGTTTTATAAATTATTTAATTGCTCTATATTTTTAAGTTGAATAAAGCAACTTATATAGTAATGAATAACACTAACTATATGTCCATGTATTGGATAATGTGCATCTTAATTAAACTAACAGATACAAATATATATGGCAATTAGCTCTTAAATATTTTACTGCTGTATATAAATGAATCTAATTTTTATATGATTTACATGATCGTTTCTAGTTTTATATCACAAACAACATATGTATTTAGCTATAAATTTAAAACATTAAACTGTTTCTTTTAAGTAATAATTACAGTTCAAATAAAATTCCATTTAGAGCCTTTATGAGTTTAAAGGTCTCTATTAGATTTAACCATTATATATAACTTTATTTACCACCGTATGTGTTAAAATAAATAAACAATGGTAGGTACCAGCTCTGTACTTTTGATAAAATAAATCAAATACCGTTACACCGACTAAGTACCATTATAATTTTAAGTTTTTATTTTTAGTTATATTTTAATAACAATTATTTAGTGCCATCTAAGCCAAGGTTTTGGTCTACAGGGTTTTTTATGTGTATCATATACAATGCTTTCTAATGTCTTATATCTAAGCATAAATTTGCTGTTAATTAGTTTGAAAGACATTAATATCCTTTTTACCTATGTTTTGAAGTACATCTACTAAGTTTAAGTTTTTTAAAGTATCTTTTTTTTCTCGGTTAACCTTAACACCTTTCATTATTTTAAAAAATCAAATCATTTCGTCTATGTAAAATGAAGGGTAAACTTGGTCTTTTAACTGTAGAAACGCCTGGGATTAATGTAGTTCAGCCTTACATTCTTTATTATACTTCTGCTTAATTAGACATTACAATCAATAATCTTAAATTTATCATTATTATAAGCAACCACGTGAATTTATTTGACATAAAAGTCCAGGCAGGTAAATTAGAATTCCTGGCATTGATGATTTAAAAATTTAGATATTCTACCACATTTTATTCATACCCATATAATTTTCATTACTGGCTGGTTCAACAAAATATAAAAACGACAACGTAAATGCTTGTGATGTTTCTAAAGCTTTGCTTTGTGATATAAATACTGTTATAATGTTGATTTTAATTTTGAAATATATCTCCTTTGCTTTAGTTCTGATTTTCGATAATATATAAACTGTTAGGTTATATTTGCATCTGTTTTGCCATAATAGCTAATTAAAGCTGGATAAGTTTGTTTAATTTATAAAGTTTTAATACTTTAAATGTACAAAAAAAAGTTTTGCTGAATTTTTCTTATTATCAAAGCATTTAATCAGTTTTGTTCTTTTAAATTAGATTTAAGCAACAAAAATCTAAACTGCCTTTAATAAGTACACTTGCTCTGCTTATGCAGCTTTTGAATGGAAAACTTTCAAGTATTAAAATTCACGTAAACGTTATGTGTAAAAAAAAAACAGTCTTATCTTTGTAAATATGTTTCAAATAAAAAAATAATAGCAATTTACAGAAAGGTAAACTAATAAGTACTAAATGAACTTATTTAATTCTAAAATTTTTAAACTTTATATACCAGCATTGAAGTCAACAAGCAAGTGGTTGTGTGGTTCAGCGATCGCCGACCCGATGCGTGAGCAGAAGGTCGCGAGATCGAGTCCGGTGGTAATCAGTTTTGTTGATAAAATTTTATCAATATTTTAGGTTTAATTAGTCAGCATCTTAAATTATTCTTTAACTTTACTATGTACAAAAGTATTCCGTTTTCAAAACAATAATTCCGTAACAGAAGGTATTTACAAATATCAACGAATAGAATAAACTTAGTTCAAAAAACATAAACTGAATAGAATAGTTCTAATTTCATTAAAAACAAACACAAAGAACTAAAATATGGTTAGAAAAGTTGTTAAAAAAGTTATGCTTTGGTGTTAATTTTTCTGTGTTGACTTAAATGATTTGAAGAAACTTTCACCTTACCTCTAACCGATTTTCTAATTTCCACGCCAATGCAAAATGGGATCAAAAAAAAGCGACCTTGGAGTTTTAAGCTGATTTATTTTAAATGTGGCTACACACAAACAGATTGTGAACATTTTGAAACGACTCAAATGAAGTTTTGTTGAGGAATTTTTGATTTTATGTTATTTTTATGACTTTTTGTAAGTTTTCCAGTTTTTTTTTTCGGAAAATGAGCAATGATACCAAAAAGCTTTCTTTGAATATGTTAAGAAAAAAAATTACTGACCAACGGTAAGGGTTGCGATTAGATTAATAGTAAAACTAACTGACTGTGCAATAGTGTGTTAACAAGTGAACTGTCTTTGAAAGGTATAAAAATCATCAAAAATTGTTTAATGTTGTATTTATACACTACTTTTTGATACAGCTTCAAATTAACTCCATTGTGCTTATTCCAATAAAATATTTTGGGTTCGAGTTTCATTGATAGTTGCCAAAACATCGATTATGAAAATAATTTTGTTATCTATACTGGAAAATGTAATAGCATGCAAGTGGAATCCTGGCGGAGAGGTCACCACCGTTGCCTTCCAATCCAGAGACCCGAGTTCGAGTCCGCACTGCAAAACTTTTTAACTAACAAAATTTCGTTGACTTTTTTAATCTTATTTTTTTAGTTTAACTATTTTCAATAACTAAGAATTTTTACTTTAATTAGCATCTATGTTACAGCTCATAAAAGGTAGGTTACTTTTCTTCATTTCTATTTTTTTTGTGAATTATTTTCTTGTTTTATAGTTAGTATATATAATGCTGATACTATTTATCTTTTAAACTAATAACATTAAATAATATAACAAAGTTAATTTTATAAATATTTATTAAAAACGAATAACTGAATTAACAGCTAAGGCGGTAAAAATTAACAATAAATCACAAGAGTATAAAAAAAAATAAAAATATAAAATATAAAAAAAAACGAGTAGTATGTCTATGACTAATAAGAAAACGAATAAAAATTCATTGTGTTAGTAAAAAGTAAAAAAAATATAAAAAATTATACTGTATTACTTGAATTAGAGATATTTGCATAAAAGTAGTTATGTATTTAACATATAAAAATTAAGCTATTGTCTTTACAGAAGTAATAAACGACAACAGTTTTGCATTTTATGATGTGTTTCAACTTTAAGTTATTATGAACTTATACATTAAACTTAAATTATAGTTCACAATATCTGTAAGATCCGTAATAACTATAAAAGTAATATAAAAGTAAATAAAATAAAAGTATTACAAAAAAATTCCTATTCATTTTCACTAAAACTTTAATCTAACAAAACTTTTCGTAGTTTAAACTAAGTAATATTAATTGTTAATGTAATCAACTAGGTTTTTTGCAAACAATAATAACTAATGATGTCCAAAATAATCGTGTGAAGAAGTTTAAAATTTATTAGTTTTTAATAGCGATGATTACTATTCATAGAATAAGTGATGCATAAAATATTTACATAACTTCATAATATATTGTTAAATAAAGTTTCAATTAACAAAAAAAAGAATATAAAACAAGTTATGTTATAACTTGATATAAACAAAGTCTACAATTTAATAACCTTTAATTAGGGTTTAAACGAATTATTTTAATTTAAAAAGAATAATTTAAACCAATTTTTTTATTTGTTTATATGAAAATCCCCAGCTAAACACAAGTGATAAAGTAAGTACAACATTGTAGGCACATTAAGCAATAGTATTAAAAAACCGATTATACAAACAACTTTAATTTATAAATTCGCTGTATTCAGTATTTTCACCAAAAAAAAATATACAGGCATGTTTTTCCATACATTCTATTATCATTTAATTAATTCAATTCATTTTTGTACTAAAATATTTATTTTTAATTTTTTTAATCAAGATTAAATCAAAAAATAAGCTAAAAAAAATTATCACAGACTAACAGTATTTTTTTTTCTAATACAAAAATTTTTCAAAGTTATATTAACTTTGACTAACAATAAATTATATATACTACCTTGAAGTCGGCAAACTTCAACTCAAAGAAGCGTTTATGGTTAGACTGGTTTTTATTAATTAAAAAAACAGCTAACGCAGTAGGAGCAAGATAAAAACTGTTTTCTGTTTACAAAAATTTCAACTTATTATCTTTTTGCCTGTGTGTAAATTGCTTCCGTTTTTGAGTTTTAATTCATTACACACTTTACGTAATTTTTAACTTTGAAATAAAATTGTTTAAACATGTTGTTGTAGAGGTTATTAAATTGTAATTAATCGTTGTACGTAAAAAATTTCTAATTATAAACTGGTTCCATTGCTGCTTTACGAAACAGAACTAAGTTTTAAAGGCATAAGTTCGGTTTAAATTTAAAAAAATTACAAACTAGTTTAAATGTTAAGAATATTTTCTGGTTTAGTTTAAATTTAGCTAAAACTTTAGTTTCTTTATCAACGGTGGTTTTAATAATTTTATGAAAAATTTAGTTTTATTTTCTATTATTTATGAGCATCTTTAAAGTTTTTAAGTTAAGTTTAGAAAAGTAATAACAGAATTACATTAATGGTACTAATGGTCTCTTAAATAAAAAATATACTGCTAAGTTGTAATTTTAATCAATGATTAAGTTATTTTGAATTGTATTATGTAATCAGTAGTAAGACAGTTAAAAGCTGTAGATATCACCAGTAGACATAAATACTAGCATAAATCAAAAATAAAAAAATTCAATTTAAATAAAGGTGTTTATTATTACCATACTGAAAATACTGACAACTTAATTATTATAGTTTTTAAGATAAAATTTACGTATAATTTTTTTTAACTGTAAGTGTAATGAAAATTATTAAATATATAATTAAATGAAGCTTGGATATAAAGTAAATAAAAGTTTTTTTTTCCAAATTTAGTATTAACGTAACATATACAAAACAAATCTAAGTAACACAGCTTTATAATTTTTTCTGAAAGACATTTATTAAATAAGTAGTCAATATTCAAATGTTAATTCAGATATTTTTAATTTGTTCTACAGTACTATTTTGTATTAAATCTCAATAAGTAGTTTTGTTTTTCTTGATAACCACGCCATACTTTTTAAAACTGTTTTAAGGTTGTAAATTATTCAAAGATATTACTGTATACTTTTTAATGTCTGGTTTTTTTAAGCGGTACATTGAGTATATACTGTGGTGATGAGAAGATAAAAAACATAATAAAGAATTATAACAATTGTAAGAACATTTTTTTTAATTATTTTATAACGATGATTATTTCTACAGCTTTTGTACTTGATTGAAAAACAAACACCTGTCATGCATTCAGAGCCGAAGAAATACAGTGAGAAAGTATTTCAATCCATTTACCAGTATGTTCTAGTATCCAGCAGTTCAACGACTAATCAAAATCCTGAAATCCATAGTACCAACTATTCGACACTGACCAAGTTTCCCGGATCAACCTACAGTATAACACCTTCTGATGAACAAAGGGCTTACGAACAATATCGTATACAATGCGAACAGGCATATAGAGGAATGAGAATATTGAGTGGTGTTGAAAATTATCCACATTCTAGAGTTTCTTCTGACATTCCAAAATCTTTAAACAGTTCTGCTCCGCCATATTCTCCAAGATTTGGTAGTACAAGACCTTATAACACCAACCAAGTACCTTCTACGACAAGTGTAGCTGCTACGATGTACTTGGCTAATACTGATTTAACAGCTTCTAGGAATAATAGTGCTTCAAACGTTTTTGGTCCAACACGCAGTCATGATCCATCTGGTTCGAGATTTCTCGGAAGTTACCTTCAAAAAGAACCAATCACCGGTAACCACAACTTGCCAATGTTCGATTTCAATCGTGTTAACTCCACATTAAGCAGGGTCATAAGAAACCAGCTGTCCGATCACACGCTATTGGAAAGACTCGAGCAGCAAATAGACCTCAACCACAAAGCGAATGAAAATCGCTTTGATTCGCTTGATCGGAGTGCAGCTGATAGTCAAAACCGTTTTGATAACATTGTCAAGCGCTTTGACTATCTTGATAAACTTCATGATGATGCAAAAGGCGAAAGAAGGCAAAGGTGCGCAACAATTGCAAGTGTGTTAAAAGTCGTTTTTCTTATTGCAATAATCGTGTTATTGTCTGTACAGTTGTACTACATTAATCAGCTCTTCTCAAGTTTCTCTGAATAACTTTTACAAACTAATTTCAGACTTTATTGTGATCCACTACTTCTTTTTCAGTGTCACTTTTATAAGTTATGTTCAGCTCTTTTCCCATACGCCTTTAACTCCTAAATGTACGCATATTTTACCACCTAAGCTGTTTATTCAGCGATACATGTTTAATAAATATGTATAAAATTGAAAAGTTAGTATATTATTTTACTTAATAAGTAAAAAAATAATTGGTATCAGTATTACACCGGAACAAAATAAATAAACTAACAATAGCGTAAATAAATAAAATAGGTAATACATTTCCTATTAAAAAATTTTTGAACATTTTTTGTGCCGTCATAACATTATGAAAAATGTTTTTAGGTTGGTGAAGTTATGATGCGACATACTTTAAAATACTAATATTTAAAATAATTTTTGTCTTACTTCATTAAACTCTGGAAAACTTATAAAAAAAATTTATTTATAATTTAATTCCACTGTTTTGTAGCTTTGTTTTGTTTTGAGGTCCTATATAAAATTATTTATCAATTTTTAAGAAGTTAAAAATTTACATTTAATTATCTAAAGAACACGTTTTATATATGTAGGCTACACATTTTTACAAATCGAGCAAATTTAATTACAAATTTTGTCTATAAGGGTTAAACTACTGAAAACAAAAATATAAAAGCAGGATAAAAAAATAAACTTTCTAAAGTTTGTTTTCAAGTCGTACAAAACCACTTTTTTTATTTTATAAATAACACAAGGTTTTCCATCTCAGTAACGAAAACAAAAAGCTACTGAGTTAAAGTGAAAATAAGTGCAACAAAGTAAAAAAAAGAGTAGTCCAGAAAACAAACACAAAAAGTTAAGTTTCCTTTGTTGATATTACTGTCACACAGAAAAAATACCATTTAATTTTCTTCTTCTTCAACTAAGTCTTTCAGGTTTACTCTTGATACTGGATTTCGGTCAATCATCCTGTTTATTAGTTTCCACAACAACATAACTCTATTTTGGTTATTAGTGTAAGAACGCATCTTCTTTGATTCGTAAAGCAAGGTTTTGCCCTTTATGGGTCCCAACTCTTGCTGATTCAAAACATCAACAATTTCACCGTCTTCAGAGAGTTTTCTGTTTATCATTTCAACTTCATCGCCAGTAAAATTCTCTATCATAAAATAGATCATCCGGAGCAGTTCCTGAACCGTCGATGCATCGAAGAGAACTTCTCCTATGAAGAGTTCGTATAAAGTGCAGCCGATTGACCAAACGTCACATGGATACCCAATTTTATGCCCCATTATGACGTCAGGATCGCGGTACTGAAGTGTTGTTATGACGTCATAGTTGAAATCTCTTTCCCAACGCACAGAACCAAGGTCGCAGAGTTTGATATCGGGCATAAAGTAAGAAAACATTTTAGTCTGGTCGTAGTAGAACCTGTTTAGTAAAAGTTTTTTTTAATGTTATACTTTAGATATTATTTTAAGATTTATTATTATATATATAAATTTTTAGTATAATAAATTGTAAAAAAACAAAAAAAAGTCATTTAACTCGGCTATAAGTTGTTTTAAACAAACATCATAAAGATCAGTAAAAAATGCACCTAATTAGTAAAAATCATAATTAAGTAAAGTCTTTATGTCCTATTAACCTGTTTAATAAAATATTTTCCGGCTTGATATCGCAATGCAACATTCCGTTTTTGTGAAGAAGATTCACCGCTTCAACTAGCTGCTTCGCCATTATTCTAACCTCTTGCGCTTTAAACGGCTGTTTATTAATCTCCATTGCCTTGCTCAGATTGGGGCCGTAAATCGGGTACACCAGGCAAGCCAAAGTGTGGTCAGTAAAACCATTGAGTACCTCGACCAAGTGGTTACAATTCCCATCAGCGTCGTGCAGACTGTCGAAAGCTTCCCGCTCATTATTTCCATACTCGTGTTCGACGGGTTTAATAGGTGAAAACCAAGCACTCCAAAATGGGCTATTTCATAAAAATCAATCCTATCCTTTATTTTTCAACCAACATTCTTCAAATACTCATAAAAAAACCATTAATAATATTATAAGAAACCTTCAGTTGTTAAAATTAGTTCAAAAACCGTTTTAGAGCAAATAAATGAAAATATATAGAAAATGTAACAAGTAAAACAAAAAGAAAAAAGCACTTGTGGTTTAACAAACTTATGTTTAAAACTAAAGTTTGTTACTATAAGTGCATTAATTTTAACTGTGAAGTATGAAGTAGAAGTGTCAAAATAGTTTATATAAAACATTTTATAGTTTTAATGACTACACTTGGTATGGTTTTTAGATAAAAGCTACTTTAGTTTGTGTGAGTATATTGATATAATTTGTTCTTTAACAGTTTTTTTAATCTAATATATCCATTAGTTTTTTGTTATGTGTTAAACATAGTTTGTAAAGTTAAGCTAAGCCTCAACGTCTTTATTAAGGTGTTTAATACTAATGAACTCATAAAAATAAGAGTGAAGCACTCTTTAAAAATAAATAAACGAATCAATAAATTTGTATAGTAAGTTACACCAACTAAACTATCAATCTCAAATTTATGGTTATAATATTAAATTAAAGTTTGGTTTGAAACATTTAAATTTACATATAAAGATTTTTTAAGTAGTTAATTAATAATTACAAATATAACAAAGATTTAAAGCTGAAATTAAAAACATAGCAGAGGTATTGGCTATGAACATAGTTCGAGTACTAACACCTGCTAATTGTTTCTAACTCATATCATGCAAGTTTGAAAGATACTCAAAGCTACAAAATAGTCTAAATTCAAAGCTTTGAAGTTTTTTAGCTCTATTATGCTTATTTTTTATCTTTTTTATAAAGTGTTTGGTGTTTTTTTAAGCAGAATTTGGTGCTCGACATGATGGTAAAGTTTATTTTTGAGAAAAACAAGGTTTAAAAAAAAGTTAAATAAAATTTCAAAAGTAAAACTTACTTGTTCATTTTCATTGAATTTTGTTGCTCAAAAATTTGCATAAATTTCCATATTTACAGTTATGTCTAGTTTTCAGATAAAAAAGATTTTAGCTTGTTTTTATCACTTAGGTAGACTTGCTGTTCTTATTATAAAAATATTTGACTAAAGTGCTTATGCAGTTGAATGTTTATACTAATGGAAGTTAACAAAAATAAACCTATAAAAAAATATTTTCAATCAACATTTGTTTTTGATTGTTGTGCTAAAATAATCAACTTAATTGAGTTTTGTTTGTTGAATAAATAAAGTAAAAAGGTTTATATTGTTTTAATAAATTTTTTCGTTCGTATACTCTTGTGTTATACATTTATTATTGTGAACAAGTTGTATAGTTTTACATTTAATGTTTGTTTTATTTTTGTACGTTTAATTATTTATACAAAACTTTTAAATTTAAACAGAAGTTTAAAACTGAAGTTAAAAATGTAGCACAGATGTTTGTTATCAACATAGTTCATATATTAGTATCTGCTATTAGTTTTAACTTTTAACTCATATGTTATTGAAAAATGTATTTTTTAAATATTCTCTAAAACAAGCAAAAAATGTATTTATAAGTTTTAAAAGTTCTATTTTGCTCATTTTTCATCCTTTTTATAAACTGTTTGGTGTTTTTTGAAGCAGGATTTGGTGCTCGACATGGTGGTAAAATTTATTTAAAAGTAAAACAATGTTTTAAAAAAACATAGACAAAAGTTTAAAAACAGGTTAACGTTTTTTTACTTTGCTTAACAGCATTGTTAGTGTTTTGATACGTCCCATTATAGTTTGTAAAGTTAAGCTAAACATTGGTGTTTGTATAAGTGTGTATTCTCATACTTATTGCAACTAAATGTTCTCTTTAATTCTAGAGTTAAGCATTAATTTATAAATAAGTACTACACTAATCAATAAGTTTTATCAACTAGATTTCAGTAGCTTTCAATGTAAATGTTAGCTGTTAGCTTAAAGTGTTAGATTATTGGTCATTTTTATCACTATGTTTTAAATGAAAAACATAAAAAAGTTTTAGTATAAAAAAAAGTTAAATCTTTACTTTAGTGAAACTTGACAAATAATACTGAAATAATTATGATAAAGTGAAACACCTTTTACAAGTTTGACAAAACTTAAAATTTAAATTCAAAGCTTTGAAGTTTTTAAGTTCTATTTTGCTTATTTTTCATCCTTTTTATAAAGTGTTTGGTGTTTTTTGAAGCAGAATTCGGCGCTCGACATGATGGTAAATTTATTTTTGAAAAAACCAAGGTTTAAAAAAAGTATAGCTAAAAGTTTAAAATTAGCTTAAAATTATCAAAGCGAGAGAAGAGAGAACTCGTGAATGTCACCAAGTGAATTTTTTGCACAAGATTTATTTGTTACGTAATTATACAAAAATTCTGTTTGCAGAAATTTTTTAAGAAATTGCAATTCATTTTAGGAAAGTTTTCATAGGAGTGGTAGGTCATCAAATTTTTACTTAAACTTTCTTTACATAAGTATTTTTAGAGTTTTCCTTTTATAAGTTTTTATAAGTAATAAAAGGTACTTAAAGTACAAGCACATACAATTCAAAACCAATCACTTAGTATGAATCACTTAGTATGAAAAAAATCAAAGTTGTCTTTAAAAGTTGAAACATGAACTGTTTATGGTTGAAAAAAAAGAACACAAAACAAATCTACATCATCTGCATGTTGCCAAAGTGATTTAAATCAACAGACTTCTACTTTATAGTGATGATCTTGTGTTTAATTATCTTTTTGTTTACAACTTCACAGAAAAGTCTTTAACTGTATGTGTCTTAAATCAGCAGACTTCTACTTTGTTGTGATAACCTTGTGTTTTACTTTCTTTTTGTTGACAACTTCACAGAAAAGTCTTTACCTGTATGTTGAAAAATTGTCTTAATTCAACAGACTTCTACTTTATTGTGATAATCATGTTCAATTCTGTTTGCAAAAATTTTTATGAAATTGCATTCATTAGTAAAATGTTGTGTTACTGGTAGCAGCTCTTGTCATTTTTTACTTTACTTTCATAAATCATTTTAGAGTTTACCTTTTTGTAAGTAATAAAAGGTACTAAAAGCAGACACATAAAATCAATTACTTGGTTTGAAAAAAATATTAGCATTGTCTTTAACAGTTGAAACTTAAACTGTTTATGCTAGAAAAGAAATGTAAATAATGTCTGTATGTTTTGAAAGTGTCTTGAATCAACAGTATTCTACTCTGATCATATGATTAATTATCTAATATTTTATGATTCCAGAGGAAAGTCTTTTCTTTATGTTGAAAAAGTATCTCAAACCAACAGTCTCCTACTCTTACCATATGATTAATTATCTTATTTTTTCATGGTTTCAGAGAAAATTCTTTACCTTTATGGTGAAAAAGTGTCTCAAATCAGCAGTCTGCTACATGAGTTATCATGTGTTTCTATTTAATCATAGTTGCACTGAAAAGTTTTTATTAAGCACAAACAAATTGGACATTTCTATTTCTACAGCAGTCATCTATATCAACCCTTGTAGCCACTAACCTTCTTGTGGCAATTTGAATATCAGGTCTGTTCTTGGTTTACTGCTCTTACTGAGGTAAGTGCTTTATATGTTATACAAAATAGTTAATGTTGAGATAATAAATGTCATATAAGATTATTTTTCAGGGCTGCCAAAATTTATTTTTTTAGTAGTGCTTTCTCAATTTTAAATACTTGAAAATTAATTGTTTCATTAAATATTGTCATTTTTTTGTAAATATAGAATATCATTAGTGTAAATTAGTGCTCAAACTCAATTGATATCAAGTAAAGTACATTAACAGCTTTTGCTGCTTAGTTTCTAATTTTATTCAAAATAAGCTGAAATTTGGTTAAAAGAGTACAGTTTTCGAATTGAAAGTGGCAGCCCTGGTATTCATAAATGCTAGTCATAAAATTATGAATTAATTACAATGCAAATTTTAGATTATAAAATATCCTATAGAGTTTCTAAAGTGTGCAAAATTAACTAAAAGCTGTTACTATTAAACTTCATTAGCTTTTCTATATGTCAAAACTTATGTGTTATGAATCTCTGTAATAAGATTACAATGTAAAATGTTCAATTACAATTTTAGAGCTAAAAATCAAGCTGTTCTTTTGTTTGTTGTAACTCTGAATGCTACAAGCTTTAAAATTAAGCAGTTAATTTTAAATCTTTGCACACTTTTAGAGACACATTGTTATTAACGGTTAAAGTAAATGTTTTATTATTATGTTTTTATCCACTAAGCAATTAAAACTATAGTGTAAAATGTTTGTGTATAAGTGATATACTTTATTACATGTGAACATGTAGGAACACAAGCAACATTAAGGCAGCTTGATCAACTGACTTATGTTGAGTGTTTTTGTATGTTCATATTACTAATTTAGATAAGAGTCTGGTTTGTTTCAGTCATTTTTAGTGTTTATAGTTAACAGTAAAATTCAAAGTTTAAGTGTATTATTACTTTGATTACCATTTAGTGGTTATTATAGTTGATGGAGTTATGATAAGTTAAATGTAACTAGCTGACAAAAACCAGACCTTTATCTGACTATGTATGATCTTTATAAAAAGGCTATGTTGTACTGATGTGTTAAACTTAATTTTTGGAGTATTAATAGTACTCAAAAATAGTCTTTGTTTGGAATTTTAATAGTGATATTATAAAATAAGTATTTGTTTAATCTTCAGCTTGATACTATGTGTAGCATTAAATCAAATATTATTTTGTTGGTTTCATTATACCAATGCTGTTTGATGATGTAGAACAAAAACTTATGATATACTATTAGACAGTGTCACCATAGAAATTCTTATCAAAGAGTATTTGAACATTTAGTAATAGTTAGTCTTTGAAAAAATATACAAGCATGTCTATGTCTCTGAACTGTTCAAAACATAACAAGAAATGATTAACCACTGTTTTTCCTGTTAAATATTTTAGAATTATGTAGCATAGTGTAATAATTGATAATGCTAATATAACTAAATTAGATAAGAGTCTGGTTGTTTGTTACTTGTAGTGTTTATGAAGTGTATTTAAAAGCTAGCAAATCTTTGATAACCATTTAATGTTTTATAGAGTTATTATAAGCAACTGTGACTAGCTGACAAAAGCCAGACTCTTATCTGACTAGATCAAGTATGACTTGCAGTGGCTTTATAGAATGACATGTGAAAATGGCTTTTTTTTTTTGAATATATGTTGTAAATCAGCCTAATAACAACAGTAAGCATTTATTTTATTAAAAGTTTTTGATTGATATTGTGTTAACATAACATCAAATCAAAATGTTTAAGTTAGCAGTACTCAAATTTAAGTTATAAGTTTTGGATACTGTTATTAGACTGTGTCACAACAAACAAAAAAGAAAAGACTATTTAACATGTCTCACACGAATTTTATGGTTATAGGTATTTATTATTACAATGATAACACCTTCGAAAAATTAATAATATTCCAAATTAAGATTAATCCTACTATTACCACCTAAAAAGACATTCATTTTTTAGTTAACAACTATATGGTAGTAAGTTAGGGTTATGTTTAAGGAGTACGCTATAAGGTAGTCACTTAATTTTTAAGCCAAGCCGCACAAATTTTTTTCAAAATGGGGATTTCCCCAAATCGAAACTTTTTTGGTAAATTTTTGGGTAGATTATTTAAAAAATCATTTTTTAGTCATTTCGCCGGCTCTGCCGGCGAAAAATTTTTCACTTTTTCTCCCAACCATTTTTACTTAAAAACCTAATTACGCTTTGAGCCCAGTTAGTAAGCCTGACAGCCAAACCAGATAAAAGTGTGGTACTGAGCTCTAAGAAGTAGTTCGGTTTTGAGTTAAAGTGGTAGCGGACAGCTTTCGTTATTTGTGCATAAGTCCCTTCCGCTGCGAGCTGCTCCTATCGGAGCAGCTCTTGCTCCCGGGACTTTTGCACAAATAACGAAAGCCGTCCTTTAGGCCGCGTCCTTATGCTGGTCGGCACCTAATTAGTTTTTTGTTTGATGTACGAGTAGTTACGCACAATTTTTTGGTATGTTATTTTTCTTTTAAACTCAATATTAACATATATAAATTACAAGTAAAGTTTTGTTTTATAGTATGTATCTTTGGTGTCGTACTACAAACGCTACAGATTTGTAGTAGACAGCCTGGTATTATTCTATAATAAACACTTCAACTTACTTTGTAATTTTATTTATCAGGATCATTTTATTGTCGTCATTTAACTAATTACATTGTTACACAGTATTAAATACCTAGTATGTCTAGTAAATAAATTACATCTTAGTTTGTTTGTGTATAAAGGTCTATTGAAAGTTAGTTATGGCAAGTTTGTAATACACCAAAGCTAATCATTTGTTTAGTTGTTATGGCATTTATAATTATCTACTAAAACTTATATGTTAAGTAACATTCTGTAGTAGGTACATTGAATTAATTTATATTACATTTAACATTTGGTATATGTCTATTTCAAGTTTGACCACTGTTTTGATTATATGTATTATTACTTTGTTGATCAGCAGGTCTGATAACATCTTTTGTTGGTTACTTGATAAACTATACAAAGTAAGTGAGTACATTAACTTCTCGTTTTAATTAGTATCGTTGTCACTCCACAACAACTTAAATTTTGGAAAATCTACGCTAAAGTTTTCCATTTACACAAGTAAGTATTTACGTCTTAACTTGTATAAAACAGTTTAGGCATTTTTTAAATTAGACTCTAATAAATCAGACTGTTTTTGTCCACGATTTTTCAAGTAATTATGTGATATTTTTCATTTTTACCTTTTTACTATTATTACGTCATCACTTTGTAGTCTTATACAGTTTAAACTTAGTTTAGCATAAATTTCACTTACACTTTAGTTGTATGTGTATGGTATGTTTTATAAATTATTTAATTGCTCTATATTTTTAAGTTGAATAAAGCAACTTATATAGTAATGAATAACACTAACTATATGTCCATGTATTGGATAATGTGCATCTTAATTAAACTAACAGATACAAATATATATGGCAATTAGCTCTTAAATATTTTACTGCTGTATATAAATGAATCTAATTTTTATATGATTTACATGATCGTTTCTAGTTTTATATCACAAACAACATATGTATTTAGCTATAAATTTAAAACATTAAACTGTTTCTTTTAAGTAATAATTACAGTTCAAATAAAATTCCATTTAGAGCCTTTATGAGTTTAAAGGTCTCTATTAGATTTAACCATTATATATAACTTTATTTACCACCGTATGTGTTAAAATAAATAAACAATGGTAGGTACCAGCTCTGTACTTTTGATAAAATAAATCAAATACCGTTACACCGACTAAGTACCATTATAATTTTAAGTTTTTATTTTTAGTTATATTTTAATAACAATTATTTAGTGCCATCTAAGCCAAGGTTTTGGTCTACAGGGTTTTTTATGTGTATCATATACAATGCTTTCTAATGTCTTATATCTAAGCATAAATTTGCTGTTAATTAGTTTGAAAGACATTAATATCCTTTTTACCTATGTTTTGAAGTACATCTACTAAGTTTAAGTTTTTTAAAGTATCTTTTTTTTCTCGGTTAACCTTAACACCTTTCATTATTTTAAAAAATCAAATCATTTCGTCTATGTAAAATGAAGGGTAAACTTGGTCTTTTAACTGTAGAAACGCCTGGGATTAATGTAGTTCAGCCTTACATTCTTTATTATACTTCTGCTTAATTAGACATTACAATCAATAATCTTAAATTTATCATTATTATAAGCAACCACGTGAATTTATTTGACATAAAAGTCCAGGCAGGTAAATTAGAATTCCTGGCATTGATGATTTAAAAATTTAGATATTCTACCACATTTTATTCATACCCATATAATTTTCATTACTGGCTGGTTCAACAAAATATAAAAACGACAACGTAAATGCTTGTGATGTTTCTAAAGCTTTGCTTTGTGATATAAATACTGTTATAATGTTGATTTTAATTTTGAAATATATCTCCTTTGCTTTAGTTCTGATTTTCGATAATATATAAACTGTTAGGTTATATTTGCATCTGTTTTGCCATAATAGCTAATTAAAGCTGGATAAGTTTGTTTAATTTATAAAGTTTTAATACTTTAAATGTACAAAAAAAAGTTTTGCTGAATTTTTCTTATTATCAAAGCATTTAATCAGTTTTGTTCTTTTAAATTAGATTTAAGCAACAAAAATCTAAACTGCCTTTAATAAGTACACTTGCTCTGCTTATGCAGCTTTTGAATGGAAAACTTTCAAGTATTAAAATTCACGTAAACGTTATGTGTAAAAAAAAAACAGTCTTATCTTTGTAAATATGTTTCAAATAAAAAAATAATAGCAATTTACAGAAAGGTAAACTAATAAGTACTAAATGAACTTATTTAATTCTAAAATTTTTAAACTTTATATACCAGCATTGAAGTCAACAAGCAAGTGGTTGTGTGGTTCAGCGATCGCCGACCCGATGCGTGAGCAGAAGGTCGCGAGATCGAGTCCGGTGGTAATCAGTTTTGTTGATAAAATTTTATCAATATTTTAGGTTTAATTAGTCAGCATCTTAAATTATTCTTTAACTTTACTATGTACAAAAGTATTCCGTTTTCAAAACAATAATTCCGTAACAGAAGGTATTTACAAATATCAACGAATAGAATAAACTTAGTTCAAAAAACATAAACTGAATAGAATAGTTCTAATTTCATTAAAAACAAACACAAAGAACTAAAATATGGTTAGAAAAGTTGTTAAAAAAGTTATGCTTTGGTGTTAATTTTTCTGTGTTGACTTAAATGATTTGAAGAAACTTTCACCTTACCTCTAACCGATTTTCTAATTTCCACGCCAATGCAAAATGGGATCAAAAAAAAGCGACCTTGGAGTTTTAAGCTGATTTATTTTAAATGTGGCTACACACAAACAGATTGTGAACATTTTGAAACGACTCAAATGAAGTTTTGTTGAGGAATTTTTGATTTTATGTTATTTTTATGACTTTTTGTAAGTTTTCCAGTTTTTTTTTTCGGAAAATGAGCAATGATACCAAAAAGCTTTCTTTGAATATGTTAAGAAAAAAAATTACTGACCAACGGTAAGGGTTGCGATTAGATTAATAGTAAAACTAACTGACTGTGCAATAGTGTGTTAACAAGTGAACTGTCTTTGAAAGGTATAAAAATCATCAAAAATTGTTTAATGTTGTATTTATACACTACTTTTTGATACAGCTTCAAATTAACTCCATTGTGCTTATTCCAATAAAATATTTTGGGTTCGAGTTTCATTGATAGTTGCCAAAACATCGATTATGAAAATAATTTTGTTATCTATACTGGAAAATGTAATAGCATGCAAGTGGAATCCTGGCGGAGAGGTCACCACCGTTGCCTTCCAATCCAGAGACCCGAGTTCGAGTCCGCACTGCAAAACTTTTTAACTAACAAAATTTCGTTGACTTTTTTAATCTTATTTTTTTAGTTTAACTATTTTCAATAACTAAGAATTTTTACTTTAATTAGCATCTATGTTACAGCTCATAAAAGGTAGGTTACTTTTCTTCATTTCTATTTTTTTTGTGAATTATTTTCTTGTTTTATAGTTAGTATATATAATGCTGATACTATTTATCTTTTAAACTAATAACATTAAATAATATAACAAAGTTAATTTTATAAATATTTATTAAAAACGAATAACTGAATTAACAGCTAAGGCGGTAAAAATTAACAATAAATCACAAGAGTATAAAAAAAAATAAAAATATAAAATATAAAAAAAAACGAGTAGTATGTCTATGACTAATAAGAAAACGAATAAAAATTCATTGTGTTAGTAAAAAGTAAAAAAAATATAAAAAATTATACTGTATTACTTGAATTAGAGATATTTGCATAAAAGTAGTTATGTATTTAACATATAAAAATTAAGCTATTGTCTTTACAGAAGTAATAAACGACAACAGTTTTGCATTTTATGATGTGTTTCAACTTTAAGTTATTATGAACTTATACATTAAACTTAAATTATAGTTCACAATATCTGTAAGATCCGTAATAACTATAAAAGTAATATAAAAGTAAATAAAATAAAAGTATTACAAAAAAATTCCTATTCATTTTCACTAAAACTTTAATCTAACAAAACTTTTCGTAGTTTAAACTAAGTAATATTAATTGTTAATGTAATCAACTAGGTTTTTTGCAAACAATAATAACTAATGATGTCCAAAATAATCGTGTGAAGAAGTTTAAAATTTATTAGTTTTTAATAGCGATGATTACTATTCATAGAATAAGTGATGCATAAAATATTTACATAACTTCATAATATATTGTTAAATAAAGTTTCAATTAACAAAAAAAAGAATATAAAACAAGTTATGTTATAACTTGATATAAACAAAGTCTACAATTTAATAACCTTTAATTAGGGTTTAAACGAATTATTTTAATTTAAAAAGAATAATTTAAACCAATTTTTTTATTTGTTTATATGAAAATCCCCAGCTAAACACAAGTGATAAAGTAAGTACAACATTGTAGGCACATTAAGCAATAGTATTAAAAAACCGATTATACAAACAACTTTAATTTATAAATTCGCTGTATTCAGTATTTTCACCAAAAAAAAATATACAGGCATGTTTTTCCATACATTCTATTATCATTTAATTAATTCAATTCATTTTTGTACTAAAATATTTATTTTTAATTTTTTTAATCAAGATTAAATCAAAAAATAAGCTAAAAAAAATTATCACAGACTAACAGTATTTTTTTTTCTAATACAAAAATTTTTCAAAGTTATATTAACTTTGACTAACAATAAATTATATATACTACCTTGAAGTCGGCAAACTTCAACTCAAAGAAGCGTTTATGGTTAGACTGGTTTTTATTAATTAAAAAAACAGCTAACGCAGTAGGAGCAAGATAAAAACTGTTTTCTGTTTACAAAAATTTCAACTTATTATCTTTTTGCCTGTGTGTAAATTGCTTCCGTTTTTGAGTTTTAATTCATTACACACTTTACGTAATTTTTAACTTTGAAATAAAATTGTTTAAACATGTTGTTGTAGAGGTTATTAAATTGTAATTAATCGTTGTACGTAAAAAATTTCTAATTATAAACTGGTTCCATTGCTGCTTTACGAAACAGAACTAAGTTTTAAAGGCATAAGTTCGGTTTAAATTTAAAAAAATTACAAACTAGTTTAAATGTTAAGAATATTTTCTGGTTTAGTTTAAATTTAGCTAAAACTTTAGTTTCTTTATCAACGGTGGTTTTAATAATTTTATGAAAAATTTAGTTTTATTTTCTATTATTTATGAGCATCTTTAAAGTTTTTAAGTTAAGTTTAGAAAAGTAATAACAGAATTACATTAATGGTACTAATGGTCTCTTAAATAAAAAATATACTGCTAAGTTGTAATTTTAATCAATGATTAAGTTATTTTGAATTGTATTATGTAATCAGTAGTAAGACAGTTAAAAGCTGTAGATATCACCAGTAGACATAAATACTAGCATAAATCAAAAATAAAAAAATTCAATTTAAATAAAGGTGTTTATTATTACCATACTGAAAATACTGACAACTTAATTATTATAGTTTTTAAGATAAAATTTACGTATAATTTTTTTTAACTGTAAGTGTAATGAAAATTATTAAATATATAATTAAATGAAGCTTGGATATAAAGTAAATAAAAGTTTTTTTTTCCAAATTTAGTATTAACGTAACATATACAAAACAAATCTAAGTAACACAGCTTTATAATTTTTTCTGAAAGACATTTATTAAATAAGTAGTCAATATTCAAATGTTAATTCAGATATTTTTAATTTGTTCTACAGTACTATTTTGTATTAAATCTCAATAAGTAGTTTTGTTTTTCTTGATAACCACGCCATACTTTTTAAAACTGTTTTAAGGTTGTAAATTATTCAAAGATATTACTGTATACTTTTTAATGTCTGGTTTTTTTAAGCGGTACATTGAGTATATACTGTGGTGATGAGAAGATAAAAAACATAATAAAGAATTATAACAATTGTAAGAACATTTTTTTTAATTATTTTATAACGATGATTATTTCTACAGCTTTTGTACTTGATTGAAAAACAAACACCTGTCATGCATTCAGAGCCGAAGAAATACAGTGAGAAAGTATTTCAATCCATTTACCAGTATGTTCTAGTATCCAGCAGTTCAACGACTAATCAAAATCCTGAAATCCATAGTACCAACTATTCGACACTGACCAAGTTTCCCGGATCAACCTACAGTATAACACCTTCTGATGAACAAAGGGCTTACGAACAATATCGTATACAATGCGAACAGGCATATAGAGGAATGAGAATATTGAGTGGTGTTGAAAATTATCCACATTCTAGAGTTTCTTCTGACATTCCAAAATCTTTAAACAGTTCTGCTCCGCCATATTCTCCAAGATTTGGTAGTACAAGACCTTATAACACCAACCAAGTACCTTCTACGACAAGTGTAGCTGCTACGATGTACTTGGCTAATACTGATTTAACAGCTTCTAGGAATAATAGTGCTTCAAACGTTTTTGGTCCAACACGCAGTCATGATCCATCTGGTTCGAGATTTCTCGGAAGTTACCTTCAAAAAGAACCAATCACCGGTAACCACAACTTGCCAATGTTCGATTTCAATCGTGTTAACTCCACATTAAGCAGGGTCATAAGAAACCAGCTGTCCGATCACACGCTATTGGAAAGACTCGAGCAGCAAATAGACCTCAACCACAAAGCGAATGAAAATCGCTTTGATTCGCTTGATCGGAGTGCAGCTGATAGTCAAAACCGTTTTGATAACATTGTCAAGCGCTTTGACTATCTTGATAAACTTCATGATGATGCAAAAGGCGAAAGAAGGCAAAGGTGCGCAACAATTGCAAGTGTGTTAAAAGTCGTTTTTCTTATTGCAATAATCGTGTTATTGTCTGTACAGTTGTACTACATTAATCAGCTCTTCTCAAGTTTCTCTGAATAACTTTTACAAACTAATTTCAGACTTTATTGTGATCCACTACTTCTTTTTCAGTGTCACTTTTATAAGTTATGTTCAGCTCTTTTCCCATACGCCTTTAACTCCTAAATGTACGCATATTTTACCACCTAAGCTGTTTATTCAGCGATACATGTTTAATAAATATGTATAAAATTGAAAAGTTAGTATATTATTTTACTTAATAAGTAAAAAAATAATTGGTATCAGTATTACACCGGAACAAAATAAATAAACTAACAATAGCGTAAATAAATAAAATAGGTAATACATTTCCTATTAAAAAATTTTTGAACATTTTTTGTGCCGTCATAACATTATGAAAAATGTTTTTAGGTTGGTGAAGTTATGATGCGACATACTTTAAAATACTAATATTTAAAATAATTTTTGTCTTACTTCATTAAACTCTGGAAAACTTATAAAAAAAATTTATTTATAATTTAATTCCACTGTTTTGTAGCTTTGTTTTGTTTTGAGGTCCTATATAAAATTATTTATCAATTTTTAAGAAGTTAAAAATTTACATTTAATTATCTAAAGAACACGTTTTATATATGTAGGCTACACATTTTTACAAATCGAGCAAATTTAATTACAAATTTTGTCTATAAGGGTTAAACTACTGAAAACAAAAATATAAAAGCAGGATAAAAAAATAAACTTTCTAAAGTTTGTTTTCAAGTCGTACAAAACCACTTTTTTTATTTTATAAATAACACAAGGTTTTCCATCTCAGTAACGAAAACAAAAAGCTACTGAGTTAAAGTGAAAATAAGTGCAACAAAGTAAAAAAAAGAGTAGTCCAGAAAACAAACACAAAAAGTTAAGTTTCCTTTGTTGATATTACTGTCACACAGAAAAAATACCATTTAATTTTCTTCTTCTTCAACTAAGTCTTTCAGGTTTACTCTTGATACTGGATTTCGGTCAATCATCCTGTTTATTAGTTTCCACAACAACATAACTCTATTTTGGTTATTAGTGTAAGAACGCATCTTCTTTGATTCGTAAAGCAAGGTTTTGCCCTTTATGGGTCCCAACTCTTGCTGATTCAAAACATCAACAATTTCACCGTCTTCAGAGAGTTTTCTGTTTATCATTTCAACTTCATCGCCAGTAAAATTCTCTATCATAAAATAGATCATCCGGAGCAGTTCCTGAACCGTCGATGCATCGAAGAGAACTTCTCCTATGAAGAGTTCGTATAAAGTGCAGCCGATTGACCAAACGTCACATGGATACCCAATTTTATGCCCCATTATGACGTCAGGATCGCGGTACTGAAGTGTTGTTATGACGTCATAGTTGAAATCTCTTTCCCAACGCACAGAACCAAGGTCGCAGAGTTTGATATCGGGCATAAAGTAAGAAAACATTTTAGTCTGGTCGTAGTAGAACCTGTTTAGTAAAAGTTTTTTTTAATGTTATACTTTAGATATTATTTTAAGATTTATTATTATATATATAAATTTTTAGTATAATAAATTGTAAAAAAACAAAAAAAAGTCATTTAACTCGGCTATAAGTTGTTTTAAACAAACATCATAAAGATCAGTAAAAAATGCACCTAATTAGTAAAAATCATAATTAAGTAAAGTCTTTATGTCCTATTAACCTGTTTAATAAAATATTTTCCGGCTTGATATCGCAATGCAACATTCCGTTTTTGTGAAGAAGATTCACCGCTTCAACTAGCTGCTTCGCCATTATTCTAACCTCTTGCGCTTTAAACGGCTGTTTATTAATCTCCATTGCCTTGCTCAGATTGGGGCCGTAAATCGGGTACACCAGGCAAGCCAAAGTGTGGTCAGTAAAACCATTGAGTACCTCGACCAAGTGGTTACAATTCCCATCAGCGTCGTGCAGACTGTCGAAAGCTTCCCGCTCATTATTTCCATACTCGTGTTCGACGGGTTTAATAGGTGAAAACCAAGCACTCCAAAATGGGCTATTTCATAAAAATCAATCCTATCCTTTATTTTTCAACCAACATTCTTCAAATACTCATAAAAAAACCATTAATAATATTATAAGAAACCTTCAGTTGTTAAAATTAGTTCAAAAACCGTTTTAGAGCAAATAAATGAAAATATATAGAAAATGTAACAAGTAAAACAAAAAGAAAAAAGCACTTGTGGTTTAACAAACTTATGTTTAAAACTAAAGTTTGTTACTATAAGTGCATTAATTTTAACTGTGAAGTATGAAGTAGAAGTGTCAAAATAGTTTATATAAAACATTTTATAGTTTTAATGACTACACTTGGTATGGTTTTTAGATAAAAGCTACTTTAGTTTGTGTGAGTATATTGATATAATTTGTTCTTTAACAGTTTTTTTAATCTAATATATCCATTAGTTTTTTGTTATGTGTTAAACATAGTTTGTAAAGTTAAGCTAAGCCTCAACGTCTTTATTAAGGTGTTTAATACTAATGAACTCATAAAAATAAGAGTGAAGCACTCTTTAAAAATAAATAAACGAATCAATAAATTTGTATAGTAAGTTACACCAACTAAACTATCAATCTCAAATTTATGGTTATAATATTAAATTAAAGTTTGGTTTGAAACATTTAAATTTACATATAAAGATTTTTTAAGTAGTTAATTAATAATTACAAATATAACAAAGATTTAAAGCTGAAATTAAAAACATAGCAGAGGTATTGGCTATGAACATAGTTCGAGTACTAACACCTGCTAATTGTTTCTAACTCATATCATGCAAGTTTGAAAGATACTCAAAGCTACAAAATAGTCTAAATTCAAAGCTTTGAAGTTTTTTAGCTCTATTATGCTTATTTTTTATCTTTTTTATAAAGTGTTTGGTGTTTTTTTAAGCAGAATTTGGTGCTCGACATGATGGTAAAGTTTATTTTTGAGAAAAACAAGGTTTAAAAAAAAGTTAAATAAAATTTCAAAAGTAAAACTTACTTGTTCATTTTCATTGAATTTTGTTGCTCAAAAATTTGCATAAATTTCCATATTTACAGTTATGTCTAGTTTTCAGATAAAAAAGATTTTAGCTTGTTTTTATCACTTAGGTAGACTTGCTGTTCTTATTATAAAAATATTTGACTAAAGTGCTTATGCAGTTGAATGTTTATACTAATGGAAGTTAACAAAAATAAACCTATAAAAAAATATTTTCAATCAACATTTGTTTTTGATTGTTGTGCTAAAATAATCAACTTAATTGAGTTTTGTTTGTTGAATAAATAAAGTAAAAAGGTTTATATTGTTTTAATAAATTTTTTCGTTCGTATACTCTTGTGTTATACATTTATTATTGTGAACAAGTTGTATAGTTTTACATTTAATGTTTGTTTTATTTTTGTACGTTTAATTATTTATACAAAACTTTTAAATTTAAACAGAAGTTTAAAACTGAAGTTAAAAATGTAGCACAGATGTTTGTTATCAACATAGTTCATATATTAGTATCTGCTATTAGTTTTAACTTTTAACTCATATGTTATTGAAAAATGTATTTTTTAAATATTCTCTAAAACAAGCAAAAAATGTATTTATAAGTTTTAAAAGTTCTATTTTGCTCATTTTTCATCCTTTTTATAAACTGTTTGGTGTTTTTTGAAGCAGGATTTGGTGCTCGACATGGTGGTAAAATTTATTTAAAAGTAAAACAATGTTTTAAAAAAACATAGACAAAAGTTTAAAAACAGGTTAACGTTTTTTTACTTTGCTTAACAGCATTGTTAGTGTTTTGATACGTCCCATTATAGTTTGTAAAGTTAAGCTAAACATTGGTGTTTGTATAAGTGTGTATTCTCATACTTATTGCAACTAAATGTTCTCTTTAATTCTAGAGTTAAGCATTAATTTATAAATAAGTACTACACTAATCAATAAGTTTTATCAACTAGATTTCAGTAGCTTTCAATGTAAATGTTAGCTGTTAGCTTAAAGTGTTAGATTATTGGTCATTTTTATCACTATGTTTTAAATGAAAAACATAAAAAAGTTTTAGTATAAAAAAAAGTTAAATCTTTACTTTAGTGAAACTTGACAAATAATACTGAAATAATTATGATAAAGTGAAACACCTTTTACAAGTTTGACAAAACTTAAAATTTAAATTCAAAGCTTTGAAGTTTTTAAGTTCTATTTTGCTTATTTTTCATCCTTTTTATAAAGTGTTTGGTGTTTTTTGAAGCAGAATTCGGCGCTCGACATGATGGTAAATTTTTTTTTTGAAAAAACCAAGGTTTAAAAAAAGTATAGCTAAAAGTTTAAAATTAGCTTAAAATTATCAAAGCGAGAGAAGAGAGAACTCGTGAATGTCACCAAGTGAATTTTTTGCACAAGATTTATTTGTTACGTAATTATACAAAAATTCTGTTTGCAGAAATTTTTTAAGAAATTGCAATTCATTTTAGGAAAGTTTTCATAGGAGTGGTAGGTCATCAAATTTTTACTTAAACTTTCTTTACATAAGTATTTTTAGAGTTTTCCTTTTATAAGTTTTTATAAGTAATAAAAGGTACTTAAAGTACAAGCACATACAATTCAAAACCAATCACTTAGTATGAATCACTTAGTATGAAAAAAATCAAAGTTGTCTTTAAAAGTTGAAACATGAACTGTTTATGGTTGAAAAAAAAGAACACAAAACAAATCTACATCATCTGCATGTTGCCAAAGTGATTTAAATCAACAGACTTCTACTTTATAGTGATGATCTTGTGTTTAATTATCTTTTTGTTTACAACTTCACAGAAAAGTCTTTAACTGTATGTTGAAAAACTGTCTTAAATCAGCAGACTTCTACTTTGTTGTGATAACCTTGTGTTTTACTTTCTTTTTGTTGACAATTTCACAGAAAAGTCTTTACCTGTATGTTGAAAAATTGTCTTAATTCAACAGACTTCTACTTTATTGTGATAATCATGTTCAATTCTGTTTGCAAAAATTTTTATGAAATTGCATTCATTAGTAAAATGTTGTGTTACTGGTAGCAGCTCTTGTCATTTTTTACTTTACTTTCATAAATCATTTTAGAGTTTACCTTTTTGTAAGTAATAAAAGGTACTAAAAGCAGACACATAAAATCAATTACTTGGTTTGAAAAAAATATTAGCATTGTCTTTAACAGTTGAAACTTAAACTGTTTATGCTAGAAAAGAAATGTAAATAATGTCTGTATGTTTTGAAAGTATCTTGAATCAACAGTATTCTACTCTGATCATATGATTAATTATCTAATATTTTATGATTTCAGAGGAAAGTTTTTTCTTTATGTTGAAAAAGTATCTCAAACCAACAGTCTCCTACTCTTACCATATGATTAATTATCTTTTTTTTTTCATGATTTCAGAGAAAATTCTTTACCTTTATGGTGAAAAAGTGTCTCAAATCAGCAGTCTGCTACATGAGTTATCATGTGTTTCTATTTAATCATAGTTGCACTGAAAAGTTTTTATTAAGCACAAACAAATTGGACATTTCTATTTCTACAGCAGTCATCTATATCAACCCTTGTAGCCACTAACCTTCTTGTGGCAATTTGAATATCAGGTCTGTTCTTGGTTTACTGCTCTTACTGAGGTAAGTGCTTTATATGTTATACAAAATAGTTAATGTTAAGATAATAAATTTCATACAAGATTATTTTTCAGGGCTGCCAAAACTTATTTTTTTAGTAGTGCTTTCTCAATTTTAAATACTTGAAAATTAATTGTTTCATTAAATATTGTCATTTTTTTGTAAATATAGAATATCATTAGTGTAAATTAGTGCTCAAACTCAATTGATATCAAGTAAAGTACATTAACAGCTTTTGCTGCTTCTAATTTTATTCAAATTAAGCTGAAATTTGGTTAAAAGAGTACAGTTTTCGAATTGAAGAGTGGCAGCCCTGGTATTCATAAATGCTAGTCATAAAATTATGAATTAATTACAATGAAAATTTTAGATTATAAAATATCCTATAGAGTTTCTAAAGTGTGCAAAATTAACTAAAAGCTGTTACTATTAAACTTCATTAGCTTTTCTATATGTCAAAACTTATGTGTTATGAATCTCTGTAATAAGATTACAATGTAAAATGTTCAATTACAATTTTAGAGCTAAAAATCAAGCTGTTCTTTTGTTTGTTGTAACTCTGAATGCTACAAGCTTTAAAATTAAGCAGTTAATTTTAAATCTTTGCACACTTTTAGAGACACATTGTTATTAACGGTTAAAGTAAATGTTTTATTATTATGTTTTTATCCACTAAGCAATTAAAACTATAGTGTAAAATGTTTGTGTATAAGTGATATACTTTATTACATGTGAACATGTAGGAACACAAGCAACATTAAGGCAGCTTGATCAACTGACTTATGTTGAGTGTTTTTGTATGTTCATATTACTAATTTAGATAAGAGTCTGGTTTGTTTCAGTCACTTTTAGTGTTTATAGTTAACAGTAAAATTCAAAGTTTAAGTGTATTATTACTTTGATTACCATTTAGTGGTTATTATAGTTGATGGAGTTATGATAAGTTAAATGTAACTAGCTGACAAAAACCAGACCTTTATCTGACTATGTATGATCTTTATAAAAAGGCTATGTTGTACTGATGTGTTAAACTTAATTTTTGGAGTATTAATAGTACTCAAAAATAGTCTTTGTTTGGAATTTTAATAGTGATATTATAAAACAAGTATTTGTTTAATCTTCAGCTTGATACTATGTGTAGCATTAAATCAAATATTATTTTGTTGGTTTCATTATACAAATGCTGTTTGATGATGTAGAACAAAAACTTATGATATACTATTAGACAGTGTCACCATAGAAATTCTTATCAAAGAGTATTTGAACATTTAGTAATAGTTAGTCTTTGAAAAAATATACAAGCATGTCTATGTCTCTGAACTGTTCAAAACATAACAAGAAATGATTAACCACTGTTTTTCCTGATAAATATTTTAGAATTATGTAGCATAGTGTAATAATTGATAATGCTAATATAACTAAATTAGATAAGAGTCTGGTTGTTTGTTACTTGTAGTGTTTATGAAGTGTATTTAAAAGCTAGCAAATCTTTGATAACCATTTAATGTTTTATAGAGTTATTATAAGCAACTGTTACTAGCTGACAAAAGCCAGACTCTTATCTGACTAGATCAAGTATGATTTGCAGTGGCTTTATAGAATGACATGTGAAAATGGCTTTTTTTTTTTGAATATTTGTTGTAAATCAGCCTAATAAGAACAGTAAGCATTTATTTTATTAAAGTTTTCGATTGATATTGTGTTAACATAACATCAAATCAAAATGTTTAAGTTAGCAGTACTCAAATTTAAGTTATAAGTTTTGGATACTGTTATTAGACTGTGTCACAACAAACATTCCAAAAAGAAAAGACTATTTAACATGTCTCACACGAATTTTATGGTTATAGGTATTTATTATTACAATGATAACACCTTCGAAAAATTAATAATATTCCAAATTAAGATTAATCCTACTACAACCACCTAAAAAGACATTCATTTTTTAGTTAACAACTATATGGTAGTAAGTTAGGGTTATGTTTAAGGAGTACGCTATAAGGTAGTCACTTAATTTTTAAGCCAAGCCGCACAAGTTTTTTTCAAAATGGGGATTTCCCCAAATCAAAACTTTTTTGGAAAATTTTTGGGTAGATTATTTAAAAAATCATTTTTTAGTCATTTCGCCGGCTCCGCCGGCGAAAAATTTTTCACTTTTACTCCCAACCATTTTTTCTTGAAAACCTAATTACGCTTGGAGCCCAGTTAGTAAGCCTGACAGCCAAACCAGATAAAAGTGTGGTACTGAGCTCTAAGAAGTAGTTCGGTTTTGAGTTAAAGTGGTAGCGGACAGCTTTCGTTATTTGTGCATAAGTCCCTTCCGCTGCGAGCTGCTCCTATCGGAGCAGCTCTTGCTCCCGGGACTTTTGCACAAATAACGAAAGCCGTCCTTT
The DNA here is from genome assembly GCF_965202585.1 of Thalia democratica. Taxonomy (NCBI): domain Eukaryota; kingdom Metazoa; phylum Chordata; class Thaliacea; order Salpida; family Salpidae; genus Thalia; species Thalia democratica. The sequence continues at coordinate 42,135 of NW_028139507.1, forward strand.
AGGCCGCGTCCTTATGCTGGTCGGCACCTAATTAGTTTTTTGTTTGATGTACGAGTAGTTACGCACAATTTTTTGGTATGTTATTTTTCTTTTAAACTCAATATTAACACATATAAATTACAAGTAAAGTTTTATGTTTTATAGTATGTATCTTTGGTGTCGTACTACAAACGCTACAGATTTGTAGTAGACAGCCTGGTATTATTCTATAATAAACACTTCAACTTACTTTGTAATTTTATTTATCAGGATCATTTTATTGTCGTCATTTAACTAATTACATTGTTACACAGTATTAAATACCTAGTATGTCTAGTAAATAAATTACATCTTAGTTTGTTTGTGTATAAAGGTCAATTGAAAGTTAGTTATGGCAAGTTTGTAATACATCAAAGCTAATCATTTGTTTAGTTGTTATGGCATTTATAATTATCTACTAAAACTTATATGTTAAGTAACATTCTGTAGTAGGTACATTGAATTAATTTATATTACATTTAACATTTGGTATATGTCTATTTCAAGTTGGACCACTGTTTTCATTATATTTATTATTACTTTGTTGATCAGCAGGTCTGATAACATCTTTTGTTGGTTACTTGATAAACTATACAAAGTAAGTGAGTACATTAACTTCTCGTTTTAATTAGTATCGTTGTCACTCCACAACAACTTAAATTTTGGAAAATCTACGCTAAAGTTTTCCATTTACACAAGTAAGTATTTACGTCTTAACTTGTATAAAACAGTTTAGGCATTTTTTAAATTAGACTCTAATAAATCAGACTGTTTTTGTCCACGATTTTTCAAGTAATTATGTGATATTTTTCATTTTTACCTTTTTACTATTATTACGTCATCACTTTGTAGTCTTATACAGTTTAAACTTAGTTTAGCATAAATTTCACTTACACTTTAGTTGTATGTGTATGGTATGTTTTATAAATTATTTAATTGCTCTATATTTTTAAGTTGAATAAAGCAACTTATATAGTAATGAATAACACTAACTATATGTCCATGTATTGGATAATGTGCATCTTAATTAAACTAACAGATACAAATATATATGGCAATTAGCTCTTAAATATTTTACTGCTGTATATAAATGAATCTAATTTTTATATGATTTACATGATCGTTTCTAGTTTTATATCACAAACAACATATGTATTTAGCTATAAATTTAAAACATTAAACTGTTTCTTTTAAGTAATAATTACAGTTCAAATAAAATTCCATTTAGAGCCTTTATGAGTTTAAAGGTCTCTATTAGATTTAACCATTATATGTAACTTTATTTACCACCGTATGTGTTAAAATAAATAAACAATGGTAGGTACCAGCTCTGTACTTTTGATAAAATAAATCAAATACCGTTACACCGACTAAGTACCATTATAATTTTAAGTTTTTATTTTTAGTTATATTTTAATAACAATTATTTAGTGCCATCTAAGCCAAGGTTTTGGTCTACAGGGTTTTTTATGTGTATCATATACAATGCTTTCTAATGTCTTATATCTAAGCATAAATTTGCTGTTAATTAGTTTGAAAGACATTAATATCCTTTTTACCTATGTTTTGAAGTACATCTACTAAGTTTAAGTTTTTTAAAGTATCTTTTTTTTCTCGGTTAACCTTAACACCTTTCATTATTTTAAAAAATCAAATCATTTCGTCTATGTAAAATGAAGGGTAAACTTGGTCTTTTAACTGTAGAAACGCCTGGGATTAATGTAGTTCAGCCTTACATTCTTTATTATACTTCTGCTTAATTAGACATTACAATCAATAATCTTAAATTTATCATTATTATAAGCAACCACGTGAATTTATTTGACATAAAAGTCCAGGCAGGTAAATTAGAATTCCTGGCATTGATGATTTAAAAATTTAGATATTCTACCACATTTTATTCATACCCATATAATTTTCATTACTGGCTGGTTCAACAAAATATAAAAACGACAACGTAAATGCTTGTGATGTTTCTAAAGCTTTGCTTTGTGATATAAATACTGTTATAATGTTGATTTTAATTTTGAAATATATCTCCTTTGCTTTAGTTCTGATTTTCGATAATATATAAACTGTTAGGTTATATTTGCATCTGTTTTGCCATAATAGCTAATTAAAGCTGGATAAGTTTGTTTAATTTATAAAGTTTTAATACTTTAAATGTACAAAAAAAAGTTTTGCTGAATTTTTCTTATTATCAAAGCATTTAATCAGTTTTGTTCTTTTAAATTAGATTTAAGCAACAAAAATCTAAACTGCCTTTAATAAGTACACTTGCTCTGCTTATGCAGCTTTTGAATGGAAAACTTTCAAGTATTAAAATTCACGTAAACGTTATGTGTAAAAAAAAAACAGTCTTATCTTTGTAAATATGTTTCAAATAAAAAAATAATAGCAATTTACAGAAAGGTAAACTAATAAGTACTAAATGAACTTATTTAATTCTAAAATTTTTAAACTTTATATACCAGCATTGAAGTCAACAAGCAAGTGGTTGTGTGGTTCAGCGATCGCCGACCCGATGCGTGAGCAGAAGGTCGCGAGATCGAGTCCGGTGGTAATCAGTTTTGTTGATAAAATTTTATCAATATTTTAGGTTTAATTAGTCAGCATCTTAAATTATTCTTTAACTTTACTATGTACAAAAGTATTCCGTTTTCAAAACAATAATTCCGTAACAGAAGGTATTTACAAATATCAACGAATAGAATAAACTTAGTTCAAAAAACATAAACTGAATAGAATAGTTCTAATTTCATTAAAAACAAACACAAAGAACTAAAATATGGTTAGAAAAGTTGTTAAAAAAGTTATGCTTTGGTGTTAATTTTTCTGTGTTGACTTAAATGATTTGAAGAAACTTTCACCTTACCTCTAACCGATTTTCTAATTTCCACGCCAATGCAAAATGGGATCAAAAAAAAGCGACCTTGGAGTTTTAAGCTGATTTATTTTAAATGTGGCTACACACAAACAGATTGTGAACATTTTGAAACGACTCAAATGAAGTTTTGTTGAGGAATTTTTGATTTTATGTTATTTTTATGACTTTTTGTAAGTTTTCCAGTTTTTTTTTTCGGAAAATGAGCAATGATACCAAAAAGCTTTCTTTGAATATGTTAAGAAAAAAAATTACTGACCAACGGTAAGGGTTGCGATTAGATTAATAGTAAAACTAACTGACTGTGCAATAGTGTGTTAACAAGTGAACTGTCTTTGAAAGGTATAAAAATCATCAAAAATTGTTTAATGTTGTATTTATACACTACTTTTTGATACAGCTTCAAATTAACTCCATTGTGCTTATTCCAATAAAATATTTTGGGTTCGAGTTTCATTGATAGTTGCCAAAACATCGATTATGAAAATAATTTTGTTATCTATACTGGAAAATGTAATAGCATGCAAGTGGAATCCTGGCGGAGAGGTCACCACCGTTGCCTTCCAATCCAGAGACCCGAGTTCGAGTCCGCACTGCAAAACTTTTTAACTAACAAAATTTCGTTGACTTTTTTAATCTTATTTTTTTAGTTTAACTATTTTCAATAACTAAGAATTTTTACTTTAATTAGCATCTATGTTACAGCTCATAAAAGGTAGGTTACTTTTCTTCATTTCTATTTTTTTTGTGAATTATTTTCTTGTTTTATAGTTAGTATATATAATGCTGATACTATTTATCTTTTAAACTAATAACATTAAATAATATAACAAAGTTAATTTTATAAATATTTATTAAAAACGAATAACTGAATTAACAGCTAAGGCGGTAAAAATTAACAATAAATCACAAGAGTATAAAAAAAAATAAAAATATAAAATATAAAAAAAAACGAGTAGTATGTCTATGACTAATAAGAAAACGAATAAAAATTCATTGTGTTAGTAAAAAGTAAAAAAAATATAAAAAATTATACTGTATTACTTGAATTAGAGATATTTGCATAAAAGTAGTTATGTATTTAACATATAAAAATTAAGCTATTGTCTTTACAGAAGTAATAAACGACAACAGTTTTGCATTTTATGATGTGTTTCAACTTTAAGTTATTATGAACTTATACATTAAACTTAAATTATAGTTCACAATATCTGTAAGATCCGTAATAACTATAAAAGTAATATAAAAGTAAATAAAATAAAAGTATTACAAAAAAATTCCTATTCATTTTCACTAAAACTTTAATCTAACAAAACTTTTCGTAGTTTAAACTAAGTAATATTAATTGTTAATGTAATCAACTAGGTTTTTTGCAAACAATAATAACTAATGATGTCCAAAATAATCGTGTGAAGAAGTTTAAAATTTATTAGTTTTTAATAGCGATGATTACTATTCATAGAATAAGTGATGCATAAAATATTTACATAACTTCATAATATATTGTTAAATAAAGTTTCAATTAACAAAAAAAAGAATATAAAACAAGTTATGTTATAACTTGATATAAACAAAGTCTACAATTTAATAACCTTTAATTAGGGTTTAAACGAATTATTTTAATTTAAAAAGAATAATTTAAACCAATTTTTTTATTTGTTTATATGAAAATCCCCAGCTAAACACAAGTGATAAAGTAAGTACAACATTGTAGGCACATTAAGCAATAGTATTAAAAAACCGATTATACAAACAACTTTAATTTATAAATTCGCTGTATTCAGTATTTTCACCAAAAAAAAATATACAGGCATGTTTTTCCATACATTCTATTATCATTTAATTAATTCAATTCATTTTTGTACTAAAATATTTATTTTTAATTTTTTTAATCAAGATTAAATCAAAAAATAAGCTAAAAAAAATTATCACAGACTAACAGTATTTTTTTTTCTAATACAAAAATTTTTCAAAGTTATATTAACTTTGACTAACAATAAATTATATATACTACCTTGAAGTCGGCAAACTTCAACTCAAAGAAGCGTTTATGGTTAGACTGGTTTTTATTAATTAAAAAAACAGCTAACGCAGTAGGAGCAAGATAAAAACTGTTTTCTGTTTACAAAAATTTCAACTTATTATCTTTTTGCCTGTGTGTAAATTGCTTCCGTTTTTGAGTTTTAATTCATTACACACTTTACGTAATTTTTAACTTTGAAATAAAATTGTTTAAACATGTTGTTGTAGAGGTTATTAAATTGTAATTAATCGTTGTACGTAAAAAATTTCTAATTATAAACTGGTTCCATTGCTGCTTTACGAAACAGAACTAAGTTTTAAAGGCATAAGTTCGGTTTAAATTTAAAAAAATTACAAACTAGTTTAAATGTTAAGAATATTTTCTGGTTTAGTTTAAATTTAGCTAAAACTTTAGTTTCTTTATCAACGGTGGTTTTAATAATTTTATGAAAAATTTAGTTTTATTTTCTATTATTTATGAGCATCTTTAAAGTTTTTAAGTTAAGTTTAGAAAAGTAATAACAGAATTACATTAATGGTACTAATGGTCTCTTAAATAAAAAATATACTGCTAAGTTGTAATTTTAATCAATGATTAAGTTATTTTGAATTGTATTATGTAATCAGTAGTAAGACAGTTAAAAGCTGTAGATATCACCAGTAGACATAAATACTAGCATAAATCAAAAATAAAAAAATTCAATTTAAATAAAGGTGTTTATTATTACCATACTGAAAATACTGACAACTTAATTATTATAGTTTTTAAGATAAAATTTACGTATAATTTTTTTTAACTGTAAGTGTAATGAAAATTATTAAATATATAATTAAATGAAGCTTGGATATAAAGTAAATAAAAGTTTTTTTTTCCAAATTTAGTATTAACGTAACATATACAAAACAAATCTAAGTAACACAGCTTTATAATTTTTTCTGAAAGACATTTATTAAATAAGTAGTCAATATTCAAATGTTAATTCAGATATTTTTAATTTGTTCTACAGTACTATTTTGTATTAAATCTCAATAAGTAGTTTTGTTTTTCTTGATAACCACGCCATACTTTTTAAAACTGTTTTAAGGTTGTAAATTATTCAAAGATATTACTGTATACTTTTTAATGTCTGGTTTTTTTAAGCGGTACATTGAGTATATACTGTGGTGATGAGAAGATAAAAAACATAATAAAGAATTATAACAATTGTAAGAACATTTTTTTTAATTATTTTATAACGATGATTATTTCTACAGCTTTTGTACTTGATTGAAAAACAAACACCTGTCATGCATTCAGAGCCGAAGAAATACAGTGAGAAAGTATTTCAATCCATTTACCAGTATGTTCTAGTATCCAGCAGTTCAACGACTAATCAAAATCCTGAAATCCATAGTACCAACTATTCGACACTGACCAAGTTTCCCGGATCAACCTACAGTATAACACCTTCTGATGAACAAAGGGCTTACGAACAATATCGTATACAATGCGAACAGGCATATAGAGGAATGAGAATATTGAGTGGTGTTGAAAATTATCCACATTCTAGAGTTTCTTCTGACATTCCAAAATCTTTAAACAGTTCTGCTCCGCCATATTCTCCAAGATTTGGTAGTACAAGACCTTATAACACCAACCAAGTACCTTCTACGACAAGTGTAGCTGCTACGATGTACTTGGCTAATACTGATTTAACAGCTTCTAGGAATAATAGTGCTTCAAACGTTTTTGGTCCAACACGCAGTCATGATCCATCTGGTTCGAGATTTCTCGGAAGTTACCTTCAAAAAGAACCAATCACCGGTAACCACAACTTGCCAATGTTCGATTTCAATCGTGTTAACTCCACATTAAGCAGGGTCATAAGAAACCAGCTGTCCGATCACACGCTATTGGAAAGACTCGAGCAGCAAATAGACCTCAACCACAAAGCGAATGAAAATCGCTTTGATTCGCTTGATCGGAGTGCAGCTGATAGTCAAAACCGTTTTGATAACATTGTCAAGCGCTTTGACTATCTTGATAAACTTCATGATGATGCAAAAGGCGAAAGAAGGCAAAGGTGCGCAACAATTGCAAGTGTGTTAAAAGTCGTTTTTCTTATTGCAATAATCGTGTTATTGTCTGTACAGTTGTACTACATTAATCAGCTCTTCTCAAGTTTCTCTGAATAACTTTTACAAACTAATTTCAGACTTTATTGTGATCCACTACTTCTTTTTCAGTGTCACTTTTATAAGTTATGTTCAGCTCTTTTCCCATACGCCTTTAACTCCTAAATGTACGCATATTTTACCACCTAAGCTGTTTATTCAGCGATACATGTTTAATAAATATGTATAAAATTGAAAAGTTAGTATATTATTTTACTTAATAAGTAAAAAAATAATTGGTATCAGTATTACACCGGAACAAAATAAATAAACTAACAATAGCGTAAATAAATAAAATAGGTAATACATTTCCTATTAAAAAATTTTTGAACATTTTTTGTGCCGTCATAACATTATGAAAAATGTTTTTAGGTTGGTGAAGTTATGATGCGACATACTTTAAAATACTAATATTTAAAATAATTTTTGTCTTACTTCATTAAACTCTGGAAAACTTATAAAAAAAATTTATTTATAATTTAATTCCACTGTTTTGTAGCTTTGTTTTGTTTTGAGGTCCTATATAAAATTATTTATCAATTTTTAAGAAGTTAAAAATTTACATTTAATTATCTAAAGAACACGTTTTATATATGTAGGCTACACATTTTTACAAATCGAGCAAATTTAATTACAAATTTTGTCTATAAGGGTTAAACTACTGAAAACAAAAATATAAAAGCAGGATAAAAAAATAAACTTTCTAAAGTTTGTTTTCAAGTCGTACAAAACCACTTTTTTTATTTTATAAATAACACAAGGTTTTCCATCTCAGTAACGAAAACAAAAAGCTACTGAGTTAAAGTGAAAATAAGTGCAACAAAGTAAAAAAAAGAGTAGTCCAGAAAACAAACACAAAAAGTTAAGTTTCCTTTGTTGATATTACTGTCACACAGAAAAAATACCATTTAATTTTCTTCTTCTTCAACTAAGTCTTTCAGGTTTACTCTTGATACTGGATTTCGGTCAATCATCCTGTTTATTAGTTTCCACAACAACATAACTCTATTTTGGTTATTAGTGTAAGAACGCATCTTCTTTGATTCGTAAAGCAAGGTTTTGCCCTTTATGGGTCCCAACTCTTGCTGATTCAAAACATCAACAATTTCACCGTCTTCAGAGAGTTTTCTGTTTATCATTTCAACTTCATCGCCAGTAAAATTCTCTATCATAAAATAGATCATCCGGAGCAGTTCCTGAACCGTCGATGCATCGAAGAGAACTTCTCCTATGAAGAGTTCGTATAAAGTGCAGCCGATTGACCAAACGTCACATGGATACCCAATTTTATGCCCCATTATGACGTCAGGATCGCGGTACTGAAGTGTTGTTATGACGTCATAGTTGAAATCTCTTTCCCAACGCACAGAACCAAGGTCGCAGAGTTTGATATCGGGCATAAAGTAAGAAAACATTTTAGTCTGGTCGTAGTAGAACCTGTTTAGTAAAAGTTTTTTTTAATGTTATACTTTAGATATTATTTTAAGATTTATTATTATATATATAAATTTTTAGTATAATAAATTGTAAAAAAACAAAAAAAAGTCATTTAACTCGGCTATAAGTTGTTTTAAACAAACATCATAAAGATCAGTAAAAAATGCACCTAATTAGTAAAAATCATAATTAAGTAAAGTCTTTATGTCCTATTAACCTGTTTAATAAAATATTTTCCGGCTTGATATCGCAATGCAACATTCCGTTTTTGTGAAGAAGATTCACCGCTTCAACTAGCTGCTTCGCCATTATTCTAACCTCTTGCGCTTTAAACGGCTGTTTATTAATCTCCATTGCCTTGCTCAGATTGGGGCCGTAAATCGGGTACACCAGGCAAGCCAAAGTGTGGTCAGTAAAACCATTGAGTACCTCGACCAAGTGGTTACAATTCCCATCAGCGTCGTGCAGACTGTCGAAAGCTTCCCGCTCATTATTTCCATACTCGTGTTCGACGGGTTTAATAGGTGAAAACCAAGCACTCCAAAATGGGCTATTTCATAAAAATCAATCCTATCCTTTATTTTTCAACCAACATTCTTCAAATACTCATAAAAAAACCATTAATAATATTATAAGAAACCTTCAGTTGTTAAAATTAGTTCAAAAACCGTTTTAGAGCAAATAAATGAAAATATATAGAAAATGTAACAAGTAAAACAAAAAGAAAAAAGCACTTGTGGTTTAACAAACTTATGTTTAAAACTAAAGTTTGTTACTATAAGTGCATTAATTTTAACTGTGAAGTATGAAGTAGAAGTGTCAAAATAGTTTATATAAAACATTTTATAGTTTTAATGACTACACTTGGTATGGTTTTTAGATAAAAGCTACTTTAGTTTGTGTGAGTATATTGATATAATTTGTTCTTTAACAGTTTTTTTAATCTAATATATCCATTAGTTTTTTGTTATGTGTTAAACATAGTTTGTAAAGTTAAGCTAAGCCTCAACGTCTTTATTAAGGTGTTTAATACTAATGAACTCATAAAAATAAGAGTGAAGCACTCTTTAAAAATAAATAAACGAATCAATAAATTTGTATAGTAAGTTACACCAACTAAACTATCAATCTCAAATTTATGGTTATAATATTAAATTAAAGTTTGGTTTGAAACATTTAAATTTACATATAAAGATTTTTTAAGTAGTTAATTAATAATTACAAATATAACAAAGATTTAAAGCTGAAATTAAAAACATAGCAGAGGTATTGGCTATGAACATAGTTCGAGTACTAACACCTGCTAATTGTTTCTAACTCATATCATGCAAGTTTGAAAGATACTCAAAGCTACAAAATAGTCTAAATTCAAAGCTTTGAAGTTTTTTAGCTCTATTATGCTTATTTTTTATCTTTTTTATAAAGTGTTTGGTGTTTTTTTAAGCAGAATTTGGTGCTCGACATGATGGTAAAGTTTATTTTTGAGAAAAACAAGGTTTAAAAAAAAGTTAAATAAAATTTCAAAAGTAAAACTTACTTGTTCATTTTCATTGAATTTTGTTGCTCAAAAATTTGCATAAATTTCCATATTTACAGTTATGTCTAGTTTTCAGATAAAAAAGATTTTAGCTTGTTTTTATCACTTAGGTAGACTTGCTGTTCTTATTATAAAAATATTTGACTAAAGTGCTTATGCAGTTGAATGTTTATACTAATGGAAGTTAACAAAAATAAACCTATAAAAAAATATTTTCAATCAACATTTGTTTTTGATTGTTGTGCTAAAATAATCAACTTAATTGAGTTTTGTTTGTTGAATAAATAAAGTAAAAAGGTTTATATTGTTTTAATAAATTTTTTCGTTCGTATACTCTTGTGTTATACATTTATTATTGTGAACAAGTTGTATAGTTTTACATTTAATGTTTGTTTTATTTTTGTACGTTTAATTATTTATACAAAACTTTTAAATTTAAACAGAAGTTTAAAACTGAAGTTAAAAATGTAGCACAGATGTTTGTTATCAACATAGTTCATATATTAGTATCTGCTATTAGTTTTAACTTTTAACTCATATGTTATTGAAAAATGTATTTTTTAAATATTCTCTAAAACAAGCAAAAAATGTATTTATAAGTTTTAAAAGTTCTATTTTGCTCATTTTTCATCCTTTTTATAAACTGTTTGGTGTTTTTTGAAGCAGGATTTGGTGCTCGACATGGTGGTAAAATTTATTTAAAAGTAAAACAATGTTTTAAAAAAACATAGACAAAAGTTTAAAAACAGGTTAACGTTTTTTTACTTTGCTTAACAGCATTGTTAGTGTTTTGATACGTCCCATTATAGTTTGTAAAGTTAAGCTAAACATTGGTGTTTGTATAAGTGTGTATTCTCATACTTATTGCAACTAAATGTTCTCTTTAATTCTAGAGTTAAGCATTAATTTATAAATAAGTACTACACTAATCAATAAGTTTTATCAACTAGATTTCAGTAGCTTTCAATGTAAATGTTAGCTGTTAGCTTAAAGTGTTAGATTATTGGTCATTTTTATCACTATGTTTTAAATGAAAAACATAAAAAAGTTTTAGTATAAAAAAAAGTTAAATCTTTACTTTAGTGAAACTTGACAAATAATACTGAAATAATTATGATAAAGTGAAACACCTTTTACAAGTTTGACAAAACTTAAAATTTAAATTCAAAGCTTTGAAGTTTTTAAGTTCTATTTTGCTTATTTTTCATCCTTTTTATAAAGTGTTTGGTGTTTTTTGAAGCAGAATTCGGCGCTCGACATGATGGTAAATTTTTTTTTTGAAAAAACCAAGGTTTAAAAAAAGTATAGCTAAAAGTTTAAAATTAGCTTAAAATTATCAAAGCGAGAGAAGAGAGAACTCGTGAATGTCACCAAGTGAATTTTTTGCACAAGATTTATTTGTTACGTAATTATACAAAAATTCTGTTTGCAGAAATTTTTTAAGAAATTGCAATTCATTTTAGGAAAGTTTTCATAGGAGTGGTAGGTCATCAAATTTTTACTTAAACTTTCTTTACATAAGTATTTTTAGAGTTTTCCTTTTATAAGTTTTTATAAGTAATAAAAGGTACTTAAAGTACAAGCACATACAATTCAAAACCAATCACTTAGTATGAATCACTTAGTATGAAAAAAATCAAAGTTGTCTTTAAAAGTTGAAACATGAACTGTTTATGGTTGAAAAAAAAGAACACAAAACAAATCTACATCATCTGCATGTTGCCAAAGTGATTTAAATCAACAGACTTCTACTTTATAGTGATGATCTTGTGTTTAATTATCTTTTTGTTTACAACTTCACAGAAAAGTCTTTAACTGTATGTTGAAAAACTGTCTTAAATCAGCAGACTTCTACTTTGTTGTGATAACCTTGTGTTTTACTTTCTTTTTGTTGACAATTTCACAGAAAAGTCTTTACCTGTATGTTGAAAAATTGTCTTAATTCAACAGACTTCTACTTTATTGTGATAATCATGTTCAATTCTGTTTGCAAAAATTTTTATGAAATTGCATTCATTAGTAAAATGTTGTGTTACTGGTAGCAGCTCTTGTCATTTTTTACTTTACTTTCATAAATCATTTTAGAGTTTACCTTTTTGTAAGTAATAAAAGGTACTAAAAGCAGACACATAAAATCAATTACTTGGTTTGAAAAAAATATTAGCATTGTCTTTAACAGTTGAAACTTAAACTGTTTATGCTAGAAAAGAAATGTAAATAATGTCTGTATGTTTTGAAAGTATCTTGAATCAACAGTATTCTACTCTGATCATATGATTAATTATCTAATATTTTATGATTTCAGAGGAAAGTTTTTTCTTTATGTTGAAAAAGTATCTCAAACCAACAGTCTCCTACTCTTACCATATGATTAATTATCTTTTTTTTTTCATGATTTCAGAGAAAATTCTTTACCTTTATGGTGAAAAAGTGTCTCAAATCAGCAGTCTGCTACATGAGTTATCATGTGTTTCTATTTAATCATAGTTGCACTGAAAAGTTTTTATTAAGCACAAACAAATTGGACATTTCTATTTCTACAGCAGTCATCTATATCAACCCTTGTAGCCACTAACCTTCTTGTGGCAATTTGAATATCAGGTCTGTTCTTGGTTTACTGCTCTTACTGAGGTAAGTGCTTTATATGTTATACAAAATAGTTAATGTTAAGATAATAAATTTCATACAAGATTATTTTTCAGGGCTGCCAAAACTTATTTTTTTAGTAGTGCTTTCTCAATTTTAAATACTTGAAAATTAATTGTTTCATTAAATATTGTCATTTTTTTGTAAATATAGAATATCATTAGTGTAAATTAGTGCTCAAACTCAATTGATATCAAGTAAAGTACATTAACAGCTTTTGCTGCTTCTAATTTTATTCAAATTAAGCTGAAATTTGGTTAAAAGAGTACAGTTTTCGAATTGAAGAGTGGCAGCCCTGGTATTCATAAATGCTAGTCATAAAATTATGAATTAATTACAATGAAAATTTTAGATTATAAAATATCCTATAGAGTTTCTAAAGTGTGCAAAATTAACTAAAAGCTGTTACTATTAAACTTCATTAGCTTTTCTATATGTCAAAACTTATGTGTTATGAATCTCTGTAATAAGATTACAATGTAAAATGTTCAATTACAATTTTAGAGCTAAAAATCAAGCTGTTCTTTTGTTTGTTGTAACTCTGAATGCTACAAGCTTTAAAATTAAGCAGTTAATTTTAAATCTTTGCACACTTTTAGAGACACATTGTTATTAACGGTTAAAGTAAATGTTTTATTATTATGTTTTTATCCACTAAGCAATTAAAACTATAGTGTAAAATGTTTGTGTATAAGTGATATACTTTATTACATGTGAACATGTAGGAACACAAGCAACATTAAGGCAGCTTGATCAACTGACTTATGTTGAGTGTTTTTGTATGTTCATATTACTAATTTAGATAAGAGTCTGGTTTGTTTCAGTCACTTTTAGTGTTTATAGTTAACAGTAAAATTCAAAGTTTAAGTGTATTATTACTTTGATTACCATTTAGTGGTTATTATAGTTGATGGAGTTATGATAAGTTAAATGTAACTAGCTGACAAAAACCAGACCTTTATCTGACTATGTATGATCTTTATAAAAAGGCTATGTTGTACTGATGTGTTAAACTTAATTTTTGGAGTATTAATAGTACTCAAAAATAGTCTTTGTTTGGAATTTTAATAGTGATATTATAAAACAAGTATTTGTTTAATCTTCAGCTTGATACTATGTGTAGCATTAAATCAAATATTATTTTGTTGGTTTCATTATACAAATGCTGTTTGATGATGTAGAACAAAAACTTATGATATACTATTAGACAGTGTCACCATAGAAATTCTTATCAAAGAGTATTTGAACATTTAGTAATAGTTAGTCTTTGAAAAAATATACAAGCATGTCTATGTCTCTGAACTGTTCAAAACATAACAAGAAATGATTAACCACTGTTTTTCCTGATAAATATTTTAGAATTATGTAGCATAGTGTAATAATTGATAATGCTAATATAACTAAATTAGATAAGAGTCTGGTTGTTTGTTACTTGTAGTGTTTATGAAGTGTATTTAAAAGCTAGCAAATCTTTGATAACCATTTAATGTTTTATAGAGTTATTATAAGCAACTGTTACTAGCTGACAAAAGCCAGACTCTTATCTGACTAGATCAAGTATGATTTGCAGTGGCTTTATAGAATGACATGTGAAAATGGCTTTTTTTTTTTGAATATTTGTTGTAAATCAGCCTAATAAGAACAGTAAGCATTTATTTTATTAAAGTTTTCGATTGATATTGTGTTAACATAACATCAAATCAAAATGTTTAAGTTAGCAGTACTCAAATTTAAGTTATAAGTTTTGGATACTGTTATTAGACTGTGTCACAACAAACATTCCAAAAAGAAAAGACTATTTAACATGTCTCACACGAATTTTATGGTTATAGGTATTTATTATTACAATGATAACACCTTCGAAAAATTAATAATATTCCAAATTAAGATTAATCCTACTACAACCACCTAAAAAGACATTCATTTTTTAGTTAACAACTATATGGTAGTAAGTTAGGGTTATGTTTAAGGAGTACGCTATAAGGTAGTCACTTAATTTTTAAGCCAAGCCGCACAAGTTTTTTTCAAAATGGGGATTTCCCCAAATCAAAACTTTTTTGGAAAATTTTTGGGTAGATTATTTAAAAAATCATTTTTTAGTCATTTCGCCGGCTCCGCCGGCGAAAAATTTTTCACTTTTACTCCCAACCATTTTTTCTTGAAAACCTAATTACGCTTGGAGCCCAGTTAGTAAGCCTGACAGCCAAACCAGATAAAAGTGTGGTACTGAGCTCTAAGAAGTAGTTCGGTTTTGAGTTAAAGTGGTAGCGGACAGCTTTCGTTATTTGTGCATAAGTCCCTTCCGCTGCGAGCTGCTCCTATCGGAGCAGCTCTTGCTCCCGGGACTTTTGCACAAATAACGAAAGCCGTCCTTTAGGCCGCGTCCTTATGCTGGTCGGCACCTAATTAGTTTTTTGTTTGATGTACGAGTAGTTACGCACAATTTTTTGGTATGTTATTTTTCTTTTAAACTCAATATTAACACATATAAATTACAAGTAAAGTTTTATGTTTTATAGTATGTATCTTTGGTGTCGTACTACAAACGCTACAGATTTGTAGTAGACAGCCTGGTATTATTCTATAATAAACACTTCAACTTACTTTGTAATTTTATTTATCAGGATCATTTTATTGTCGTCATTTAACTAATTACATTGTTACACAGTATTAAATACCTAGTATGTCTAGTAAATAAATTACATCTTAGTTTGTTTGTGTATAAAGGTCAATTGAAAGTTAGTTATGGCAAGTTTGTAATACATCAAAGCTAATCATTTGTTTAGTTGTTATGGCATTTATAATTATCTACTAAAACTTATATGTTAAGTAACATTCTGTAGTAGGTACATTGAATTAATTTATATTACATTTAACATTTGGTATATGTCTATTTCAAGTTGGACCACTGTTTTCATTATATTTATTATTACTTTGTTGATCAGCAGGTCTGATAACATCTTTTGTTGGTTACTTGATAAACTATACAAAGTAAGTGAGTACATTAACTTCTCGTTTTAATTAGTATCGTTGTCACTCCACAACAACTTAAATTTTGGAAAATCTACGCTAAAGTTTTCCATTTACACAAGTAAGTATTTACGTCTTAACTTGTATAAAACAGTTTAGGCATTTTTTAAATTAGACTCTAATAAATCAGACTGTTTTTGTCCACGATTTTTCAAGTAATTATGTGATATTTTTCATTTTTACCTTTTTACTATTATTACGTCATCACTTTGTAGTCTTATACAGTTTAAACTTAGTTTAGCATAAATTTCACTTACACTTTAGTTGTATGTGTATGGTATGTTTTATAAATTATTTAATTGCTCTATATTTTTAAGTTGAATAAAGCAACTTATATAGTAATGAATAACACTAACTATATGTCCATGTATTGGATAATGTGCATCTTAATTAAACTAACAGATACAAATATATATGGCAATTAGCTCTTAAATATTTTACTGCTGTATATAAATGAATCTAATTTTTATATGATTTACATGATCGTTTCTAGTTTTATATCACAAACAACATATGTATTTAGCTATAAATTTAAAACATTAAACTGTTTCTTTTAAGTAATAATTACAGTTCAAATAAAATTCCATTTAGAGCCTTTATGAGTTTAAAGGTCTCTATTAGATTTAACCATTATATGTAACTTTATTTACCACCGTATGTGTTAAAATAAATAAACAATGGTAGGTACCAGCTCTGTACTTTTGATAAAATAAATCAAATACCGTTACACCGACTAAGTACCATTATAATTTTAAGTTTTTATTTTTAGTTATATTTTAATAACAATTATTTAGTGCCATCTAAGCCAAGGTTTTGGTCTACAGGGTTTTTTATGTGTATCATATACAATGCTTTCTAATGTCTTATATCTAAGCATAAATTTGCTGTTAATTAGTTTGAAAGACATTAATATCCTTTTTACCTATGTTTTGAAGTACATCTACTAAGTTTAAGTTTTTTAAAGTATCTTTTTTTTCTCGGTTAACCTTAACACCTTTCATTATTTTAAAAAATCAAATCATTTCGTCTATGTAAAATGAAGGGTAAACTTGGTCTTTTAACTGTAGAAACGCCTGGGATTAATGTAGTTCAGCCTTACATTCTTTATTATACTTCTGCTTAATTAGACATTACAATCAATAATCTTAAGTTTATCATTATTATAAGCAACCACGTGAATTTATTTGACATAAAAGTCCAGGCAGGTAAATTAGAATTCCTGGCATTGATGATTTAAAAATTTAGATATTCTACCACATTTTATTCATACCCATATAATTTTCATTACTGGCTGGTTCAACAAAATATAAAAACGACAACGTAAATGCTTGTGATGTTTCTAAAGCTTTGCTTTGTGATATAAATACTGTTATAATGTTGATTTTAATTTTGAAATATATCTCCTTTGCTTTAGTTCTGATTTTCGATAATATATAAACTGTTAGGTTATATTTGCATCTGTTTTGCCATAATAGCTAATTAAAGCTGGATAAGTTTGTTTAATTTATAAAGTTTTAATACTTTAAATGTACAAAAAAAAGTTTTGCTGAATTTTTCTTATTATCAAAGCATTTAATCAGTTTTGTTCTTTTAAATTAGATTTAAGCAACAAAAATCTAAACTGCCTTTAATAAGTACACTTGCTCTGCTTATGCAGCTTTTGAATGGAAAACTTTCAAGTATTAAAATTCACGTAAACGTTATGTGTAAAAAAAAAACAGTCTTATCTTTGTAAATATGTTTCAAATAAAAAAATAATAGCAATTTACAGAAAGGTAAACTAATAAGTACTAAATGAACTTATTTAATTCTAAAATTTTTAAACTTTATATACCAGCATTGAAGTCAACAAGCAAGTGGTTGTGTGGTTCAGCGATCGCCGACCCGATGCGTGAGCAGAAGGTCGCGAGATCGAGTCCGGTGGTAATCAGTTTTGTTGATAAAATTTTATCAATATTTTAGGTTTAATTAGTCAGCATCTTAAATTATTCTTTAACTTTACTATGTACAAAAGTATTCCGTTTTCAAAACAATAATTCCGTAACAGAAGGTATTTACAAATATCAACGAATAGAATAAACTTAGTTCAAAAAACATAAACTGAATAGAATAGTTCTAATTTCATTAAAAACAAACACAAAGAACTAAAATATGGTTAGAAAAGTTGTTAAAAAAGTTATGCTTTGGTGTTAATTTTTCTGTGTTGACTTAAATGATTTGAAGAAACTTTCACCTTACCTCTAACCGATTTTCTAATTTCCACGCCAATGCAAAATGGGATCAAAAAAAAGCGACCTTGGAGTTTTAAGCTGATTTATTTTAAATGTGGCTACACACAAACAGATTGTGAACATTTTGAAACGACTCAAATGAAGTTTTGTTGAGGAATTTTTGATTTTATGTTATTTTTATGACTTTTTGTAAGTTTTCCAGTTTTTTTTTTCGGAAAATGAGCAATGATACCAAAAAGCTTTCTTTGAATATGTTAAGAAAAAAAATTACTGACCAACGGTAAGGGTTGCGATTAGATTAATAGTAAAACTAACTGACTGTGCAATAGTGTGTTAACAAGTGAACTGTCTTTGAAAGGTATAAAAATCATCAAAAATTGTTTAATGTTGTATTTATACACTACTTTTTGATACAGCTTCAAATTAACTCCATTGTGCTTATTCCAATAAAATATTTTGGGTTCGAGTTTCATTGATAGTTGCCAAAACATCGATTATGAAAATAATTTTGTTATCTATACTGGAAAATGTAATAGCATGCAAGTGGAATCCTGGCGGAGAGGTCACCACCGTTGCCTTCCAATCCAGAGACCCGAGTTCGAGTCCGCACTGCAAAACTTTTTAACTAACAAAATTTCGTTGACTTTTTTAATCTTATTTTTTTAGTTTAACTATTTTCAATAACTAAGAATTTTTACTTTAATTAGCATCTATGTTACAGCTCATAAAAGGTAGGTTACTTTTCTTCATTTCTATTTTTTTTGTGAATTATTTTCTTGTTTTATAGTTAGTATATATAATGCTGATACTATTTATCTTTTAAACTAATAACATTAAATAATATAACAAAGTTAATTTTATAAATATTTATTAAAAACGAATAACTGAATTAACAGCTAAGGCGGTAAAAATTAACAATAAATCACAAGAGTATAAAAAAAAATAAAAATATAAAATATAAAAAAAAACGAGTAGTATGTCTATGACTAATAAGAAAACGAATAAAAATTCATTGTGTTAGTAAAAAGTAAAAAAAATATAAAAAATTATACTGTATTACTTGAATTAGAGATATTTGCATAAAAGTAGTTATGTATTTAACATATAAAAATTAAGCTATTGTCTTTACAGAAGTAATAAACGACAACAGTTTTGCATTTTATGATGTGTTTCAACTTTAAGTTATTATGAACTTATACATTAAACTTAAATTATAGTTCACAATATCTGTAAGATCCGTAATAACTATAAAAGTAATATAAAAGTAAATAAAATAAAAGTATTACAAAAAAATTCCTATTCATTTTCACTAAAACTTTAATCTAACAAAACTTTTCGTAGTTTAAACTAAGTAATATTAATTGTTAATGTAATCAACTAGGTTTTTTGCAAACAATAATAACTAATGATGTCCAAAATAATCGTGTGAAGAAGTTTAAAATTTATTAGTTTTTAATAGCGATGATTACTATTCATAGAATAAGTGATGCATAAAATATTTACATAACTTCATAATATATTGTTAAATAAAGTTTCAATTAACAAAAAAAAGAATATAAAACAAGTTATGTTATAACTTGATATAAACAAAGTCTACAATTTAATAACCTTTAATTAGGGTTTAAACGAATTATTTTAATTTAAAAAGAATAATTTAAACCAATTTTTTTATTTGTTTATATGAAAATCCCCAGCTAAACACAAGTGATAAAGTAAGTACAACATTGTAGGCACATTAAGCAATAGTATTAAAAAACCGATTATACAAACAACTTTAATTTATAAATTCGCTGTATTCAGTATTTTCACCAAAAAAAAATATACAGGCATGTTTTTCCATACATTCTATTATCATTTAATTAATTCAATTCATTTTTGTACTAAAATATTTATTTTTAATTTTTTTAATCAAGATTAAATCAAAAAATAAGCTAAAAAAAATTATCACAGACTAACAGTATTTTTTTTTCTAATACAAAAATTTTTCAAAGTTATATTAACTTTGACTAACAATAAATTATATATACTACCTTGAAGTCGGCAAACTTCAACTCAAAGAAGCGTTTATGGTTAGACTGGTTTTTATTAATTAAAAAAACAGCTAACGCAGTAGGAGCAAGATAAAAACTGTTTTCTGTTTACAAAAATTTCAACTTATTATCTTTTTGCCTGTGTGTAAATTGCTTCCGTTTTTGAGTTTTAATTCATTACACACTTTACGTAATTTTTAACTTTGAAATAAAATTGTTTAAACATGTTGTTGTAGAGGTTATTAAATTGTAATTAATCGTTGTACGTAAAAAATTTCTAATTATAAACTGGTTCCATTGCTGCTTTACGAAACAGAACTAAGTTTTAAAGGCATAAGTTCGGTTTAAATTTAAAAAAATTACAAACTAGTTTAAATGTTAAGAATATTTTCTGGTTTAGTTTAAATTTAGCTAAAACTTTAGTTTCTTTATCAACGGTGGTTTTAATAATTTTATGAAAAATTTAGTTTTATTTTCTATTATTTATGAGCATCTTTAAAGTTTTTAAGTTAAGTTTAGAAAAGTAATAACAGAATTACATTAATGGTACTAATGGTCTCTTAAATAAAAAATATACTGCTAAGTTGTAATTTTAATCAATGATTAAGTTATTTTGAATTGTATTATGTAATCAGTAGTAAGACAGTTAAAAGCTGTAGATATCACCAGTAGACATAAATACTAGCATAAATCAAAAATAAAAAAATTCAATTTAAATAAAGGTGTTTATTATTACCATACTGAAAATACTGACAACTTAATTATTATAGTTTTTAAGATAAAATTTACGTATAATTTTTTTTAACTGTAAGTGTAATGAAAATTATTAAATATATAATTAAATGAAGCTTGGATATAAAGTAAATAAAAGTTTTTTTTTCCAAATTTAGTATTAACGTAACATATACAAAACAAATCTAAGTAACACAGCTTTATAATTTTTTCTGAAAGACATTTATTAAATAAGTAGTCAATATTCAAATGTTAATTCAGATATTTTTAATTTGTTCTACAGTACTATTTTGTATTAAATCTCAATAAGTAGTTTTGTTTTTCTTGATAACCACGCCATACTTTTTAAAACTGTTTTAAGGTTGTAAATTATTCAAAGATATTACTGTATACTTTTTAATGTCTGGTTTTTTTAAGCGGTACATTGAGTATATACTGTGGTGATGAGAAGATAAAAAACATAATAAAGAATTATAACAATTGTAAGAACATTTTTTTTAATTATTTTATAACGATGATTATTTCTACAGCTTTTGTACTTGATTGAAAAACAAACACCTGTCATGCATTCAGAGCCGAAGAAATACAGTGAGAAAGTATTTCAATCCATTTACCAGTATGTTCTAGTATCCAGCAGTTCAACGACTAATCAAAATCCTGAAATCCATAGTACCAACTATTCGACACTGACCAAGTTTCCCGGATCAACCTACAGTATAACACCTTCTGATGAACAAAGGGCTTACGAACAATATCGTATACAATGCGAACAGGCATATAGAGGAATGAGAATATTGAGTGGTGTTGAAAATTATCCACATTCTAGAGTTTCTTCTGACATTCCAAAATCTTTAAACAGTTCTGCTCCGCCATATTCTCCAAGATTTGGTAGTACAAGACCTTATAACACCAACCAAGTACCTTCTACGACAAGTGTAGCTGCTACGATGTACTTGGCTAATACTGATTTAACAGCTTCTAGGAATAATAGTGCTTCAAACGTTTTTGGTCCAACACGCAGTCATGATCCATCTGGTTCGAGATTTCTCGGAAGTTACCTTCAAAAAGAACCAATCACCGGTAACCACAACTTGCCAATGTTCGATTTCAATCGTGTTAACTCCACATTAAGCAGGGTCATAAGAAACCAGCTGTCCGATCACACGCTATTGGAAAGACTCGAGCAGCAAATAGACCTCAACCACAAAGCGAATGAAAATCGCTTTGATTCGCTTGATCGGAGTGCAGCTGATAGTCAAAACCGTTTTGATAACATTGTCAAGCGCTTTGACTATCTTGATAAACTTCATGATGATGCAAAAGGCGAAAGAAGGCAAAGGTGCGCAACAATTGCAAGTGTGTTAAAAGTCGTTTTTCTTATTGCAATAATCGTGTTATTGTCTGTACAGTTGTACTACATTAATCAGCTCTTCTCAAGTTTCTCTGAATAACTTTTACAAACTAATTTCAGACTTTATTGTGATCCACTACTTCTTTTTCAGTGTCACTTTTATAAGTTATGTTCAGCTCTTTTCCCATACGCCTTTAACTCCTAAATGTACGCATATTTTACCACCTAAGCTGTTTATTCAGCGATACATGTTTAATAAATATGTATAAAATTGAAAAGTTAGTATATTATTTTACTTAATAAGTAAAAAAATAATTGGTATCAGTATTACACCGGAACAAAATAAATAAACTAACAATAGCGTAAATAAATAAAATAGGTAATACATTTCCTATTAAAAAATTTTTGAACATTTTTTGTGCCGTCATAACATTATGAAAAATGTTTTTAGGTTGGTGAAGTTATGATGCGACATACTTTAAAATACTAATATTTAAAATAATTTTTGTCTTACTTCATTAAACTCTGGAAAACTTATAAAAAAAATTTATTTATAATTTAATTCCACTGTTTTGTAGCTTTGTTTTGTTTTGAGGTCCTATATAAAATTATTTATCAATTTTTAAGAAGTTAAAAATTTACATTTAATTATCTAAAGAACACGTTTTATATATGTAGGCTACACATTTTTACAAATCGAGCAAATTTAATTACAAATTTTGTCTATAAGGGTTAAACTACTGAAAACAAAAATATAAAAGCAGGATAAAAAAATAAACTTTCTAAAGTTTGTTTTCAAGTCGTACAAAACCACTTTTTTTATTTTATAAATAACACAAGGTTTTCCATCTCAGTAACGAAAACAAAAAGCTACTGAGTTAAAGTGAAAATAAGTGCAACAAAGTAAAAAAAAGAGTAGTCCAGAAAACAAACACAAAAAGTTAAGTTTCCTTTGTTGATATTACTGTCACACAGAAAAAATACCATTTAATTTTCTTCTTCTTCAACTAAGTCTTTCAGGTTTACTCTTGATACTGGATTTCGGTCAATCATCCTGTTTATTAGTTTCCACAACAACATAACTCTATTTTGGTTATTAGTGTAAGAACGCATCTTCTTTGATTCGTAAAGCAAGGTTTTGCCCTTTATGGGTCCCAACTCTTGCTGATTCAAAACATCAACAATTTCACCGTCTTCAGAGAGTTTTCTGTTTATCATTTCAACTTCATCGCCAGTAAAATTCTCTATCATAAAATAGATCATCCGGAGCAGTTCCTGAACCGTCGATGCATCGAAGAGAACTTCTCCTATGAAGAGTTCGTATAAAGTGCAGCCGATTGACCAAACGTCACATGGATACCCAATTTTATGCCCCATTATGACGTCAGGATCGCGGTACTGAAGTGTTGTTATGACGTCATAGTTGAAATCTCTTTCCCAACGCACAGAACCAAGGTCGCAGAGTTTGATATCGGGCATAAAGTAAGAAAACATTTTAGTCTGGTCGTAGTAGAACCTGTTTAGTAAAAGTTTTTTTTAATGTTATACTTTAGATATTATTTTAAGATTTATTATTATATATATAAATTTTTAGTATAATAAATTGTAAAAAAACAAAAAAAAGTCATTTAACTCGGCTATAAGTTGTTTTAAACAAACATCATAAAGATCAGTAAAAAATGCACCTAATTAGTAAAAATCATAATTAAGTAAAGTCTTTATGTCCTATTAACCTGTTTAATAAAATATTTTCCGGCTTGATATCGCAATGCAACATTCCGTTTTTGTGAAGAAGATTCACCGCTTCAACTAGCTGCTTCGCCATTATTCTAACCTCTTGCGCTTTAAACGGCTGTTTATTAATCTCCATTGCCTTGCTCAGATTGGGGCCGTAAATCGGGTACACCAGGCAAGCCAAAGTGTGGTCAGTAAAACCATTGAGTACCTCGACCAAGTGGTTACAATTCCCATCAGCGTCGTGCAGACTGTCGAAAGCTTCCCGCTCATTATTTCCATACTCGTGTTCGACGGGTTTAATAGGTGAAAACCAAGCACTCCAAAATGGGCTATTTCATAAAAATCAATCCTATCCTTTATTTTTCAACCAACATTCTTCAAATACTCATAAAAAAACCATTAATAATATTATAAGAAACCTTCAGTTGTTAAAATTAGTTCAAAAACCGTTTTAGAGCAAATAAATGAAAATATATAGAAAATGTAACAAGTAAAACAAAAAGAAAAAAGCACTTGTGGTTTAACAAACTTATGTTTAAAACTAAAGTTTGTTACTATAAGTGCATTAATTTTAACTGTGAAGTATGAAGTAGAAGTGTCAAAATAGTTTATATAAAACATTTTATAGTTTTAATGACTACACTTGGTATGGTTTTTAGATAAAAGCTACTTTAGTTTGTGTGAGTATATTGATATAATTTGTTCTTTAACAGTTTTTTTAATCTAATATATCCATTAGTTTTTTGTTATGTGTTAAACATAGTTTGTAAAGTTAAGCTAAGCCTCAACGTCTTTATTAAGGTGTTTAATACTAATGAACTCATAAAAATAAGAGTGAAGCACTCTTTAAAAATAAATAAACGAATCAATAAATTTGTATAGTAAGTTACACCAACTAAACTATCAATCTCAAATTTATGGTTATAATATTAAATTAAAGTTTGGTTTGAAACATTTAAATTTACATATAAAGATTTTTTAAGTAGTTAATTAATAATTACAAATATAACAAAGATTTAAAGCTGAAATTAAAAACATAGCAGAGGTATTGGCTATGAACATAGTTCGAGTACTAACACCTGCTAATTGTTTCTAACTCATATCATGCAAGTTTGAAAGATACTCAAAGCTACAAAATAGTCTAAATTCAAAGCTTTGAAGTTTTTTAGCTCTATTATGCTTATTTTTTATCTTTTTTATAAAGTGTTTGGTGTTTTTTTAAGCAGAATTTGGTGCTCGACATGATGGTAAAGTTTATTTTTGAGAAAAACAAGGTTTAAAAAAAAGTTAAATAAAATTTCAAAAGTAAAACTTACTTGTTCATTTTCATTGAATTTTGTTGCTCAAAAATTTGCATAAATTTCCATATTTACAGTTATGTCTAGTTTTCAGATAAAAAAGATTTTAGCTTGTTTTTATCACTTAGGTAGACTTGCTGTTCTTATTATAAAAATATTTGACTAAAGTGCTTATGCAGTTGAATGTTTATACTAATGGAAGTTAACAAAAATAAACCTATAAAAAAATATTTTCAATCAACATTTGTTTTTGATTGTTGTGCTAAAATAATCAACTTAATTGAGTTTTGTTTGTTGAATAAATAAAGTAAAAAGGTTTATATTGTTTTAATAAATTTTTTCGTTCGTATACTCTTGTGTTATACATTTATTATTGTGAACAAGTTGTATAGTTTTACATTTAATGTTTGTTTTATTTTTGTACGTTTAATTATTTATACAAAACTTTTAAATTTAAACAGAAGTTTAAAACTGAAG
Source organism: Thalia democratica (assembly GCF_965202585.1). NCBI lineage: Eukaryota > Metazoa > Chordata > Thaliacea > Salpida > Salpidae > Thalia > Thalia democratica. The sequence continues at coordinate 67,719 of NW_028139507.1, forward strand.
TTAAAAATGTAGCACAGATGTTTGTTATCAACATAGTTCATATATTAGTATCTGCTATTAGTTTTAACTTTTAACTCATATGTTATTGAAAAATGTATTTTTTAAATATTCTCTAAAACAAGCAAAAAATGTATTTATAAGTTTTAAAAGTTCTATTT
>NW_028139508.1:0-67857 GCF_965202585.1 Thalia democratica
TACCTGAAGTTAAATTTAAATCATTAGTTTTGTTGTTTTGTTTAATTAACTTTTTTTCAGTTTAATAGGATTTTACACTAATAAGTTGTATTATAAATAAATTAATAATAAAACTGCTGCAGATTAACTGTACTGATATAATTTATTGTATATTAATAATTTAAAGTACATGTAGTGCTGAAATAATTATATTTTTAAAAGAAATGTTTCAGCAGTATTTATATTTACGTAATGGTTATAACTGTACAAATATATGAAAAAAAAATTAAACTGATAAATGTACTTATTACATAAAGTTTTGATATTATGCTCAATATATAAATGGTTACATAAAACTAATGTACTTTATGAAGTTATTGTTGATTTATACATTTGGCTTAACAGTATTTCTGGGGGTGCACAACTATTCAAAATCTGATAATTCAAATTCTTAAAAAAAAAAGTTGAAAAGGAAACAACTAAAAAAGTAATGTATATATGGAAATTAAAAAAAAATATTTAGATCCTATTAGTATCTACAATCCGTTTTTTTCTTTTTGCAAAACATAAAATATTTTTTGAGATGGGGCTTAAAAAAAGTAAAAAACTTATTTAATTTTAATAATTTTAAAACATCTTAAAATTTTTTTAAGGTTTTGCGAAAAAGAAAAAGCAGCTTGTAGATATTGATACAATCTACATTTGTATTTTTTATTTTTTTCAAATTTATAATACTTTTTAAGATATAGTCTTTTAAATATTTTTATAGGAATTTGAATTGTTAAAGTTTGACTTGCTTAAATTTGAATTGTCATTGAATTTGAATATGGCTAGTACTTTTCACCTTTTTTTTAAGTTTAAAGTTACATTGGATATGTTACAGACTAGGTTTGAGTGTTTAACAATTTGCTTATGGTAGGAGCAAACTAAAATTTAAAGGTTAAAAGCAACTTGTAGCGCCTGCTTTTAAACTTTCTAACAGGAGCTAATGTTAAACTTTTTAATGAAATATTATTAAAATTGATTTTATCTACCTAGGTTCTAGTTTTAAATTATATAAAAAAGAAAGAATCACCGTATTTGTACTAGTTATAAAATTATATACAAAACTTTTAAATGAATGTCGTTAAAAGTGTAACCATTGGAGACTTTATATCATTCACAATATTTTGAATTTTTTTTTTTAAATACAGTTATAACTACTGTTATTGGCACAGTTTATTCCAACATTGCTTTACAAAGATTAAAATAGGCTCTTAAATGAAAGTTTAGAATGTGAACTATTAGTAAGTTTTAAAATAATATAAAAGTTATATTCGTCTTTTATTTATAGCCACTTTGTAATAACGTTTCAGTATAAACCATTGGACAGCATTTTTTTAACTGTCAATTTTATCTTAATTATTTAACTTAATTACAAATCTTTTCAAATTTAAAAGTACATACCAATTTTTTATAAAATGATCCTTGCACTATTAAAGCAACCTGTCAGAACAAAATAATTATGCTAATTAATTCATTATTCTATTTAATTTTAATTGGGTCCATCATTGTTGACACAATGTTGATACAAATGCGTAAATTTTCCAAAATATTAAATATACTTATAGTTAGTGTATATACACTACAGTGACCTCTCTCTACGCACAGTTTTCCCACAGCAAAAGTGCGTAGTTACACAAGAGAACATAATTTAAAAAGAGGTGCATTACAAAGTTGAAAAAAAATCAACTGAATATTTGCAAGAACATGCATTTTTACAAAAGTACATTTTAATTTAAAGTATTATGTTGTTAATTGAAAAAATACAATAAATTTATTGCTTCAGTAGTAAAAAAGGGTGCACGACTATTCAAATTTGGACTATTCAAATTCCGACAATTTAAATTCTTAATAAAAAATTGTAAAGGCTATAAGTAAAAAAATAAGATATATTTGTCAAAAATAAAAAATATAAATGTAGGTTACATAAATATCCACAAGACATTTTTTATATTCTGCAATAAACTTAGTATTTTTTGAGATATGGCTCGAGTAAATCAAAAAACATAGTTATTTTAGTAAATTTATGAAATCTTTGAAATGTTTTAGATTTTGCAAAAAAGAAAGCTTGTAAATATTAACAAGATCTAAATATGCATTTTTTATTTTTTTCAAATTTATTTTACTTTATGAGATATAGTCTTTTTAGTAGTTTTTTAAGAACTTGAGTTGTCAAAATTTGAGTTGTCCGAGTTTGAATTGTAATTTAACCAGTAAAAAATATTTAAATTATAAATATTTTTTTTGAGAGTTCTAACAAACGTAACCAAACGAGAGTGGGTAGATTTGTGAGAGGTTATTGTATTTAAACAGAGTTCTAACAAGTTGTTGCTTATTTAAGTATAAGTTTGTTATTGAAAAATTTCATACAAAATAAAGTTCAATAGATTTCGTTCACCAAAAATTATAAAAAAAAAAGTTACTAAGCAGTAGAATTTATCTATTTGAAAATATGCTAATAAAAATAGAAACATTTAATAAGTATTTTTTAGACGGATAAATGCTCACACACTTTCGCTTGGAACAAGATACAAATCAAAACTTTACAAAAGTATTCTGCCCTTATTGGAAGGATTGTTTCAACTGCCAACTAAGTCAGTTTTTTTATTAAACTTAGTGTTTTGATAATATGAGCTTTGTAATGATTAAGATTTATACAGGTTTTTAATCCACTAAAAAGTTTCTGAAACTATTTGCGTTTAATAAATTTAATTTAATTTTAACTTTTGTAAGTGACTCAGCTTTCTATCCTTATAAATAAATTTAGTTTGTATATATTTGTACAAAATGCTACTTAGTACGCAATATCAAATAATTACTAACAAATTTAATTCCATAATTAAGTTAATATATACTTAAAGTTTTATGTATGAATTATGTTCTTACTACAATTGAACTTTAAGTAAAAAATCCTAGTTTTCATAGTTATGATTATTTAGTGTATAAACTAATTTATAATTATATATTCATAATTATACAGCAGTTACGATGTTTAGTCTGAAAGTTATTGCTAAAAAACATCGAGTATGAATATGAGGCCAACTATATAGTTTTAGCTCGATATTGGTACGAATTTATGCTGGGTATTTAACAATAATTGTTTTCTTTACATTTGTATAAGACTTATTTTTCAAGATGACTGTTTAAAACATACCTTTTCTATAAATCGATCCTTGCACTATTAAAACATCATGTCAGAACAAAACAATTGTGCTATTTAATCAACTAAATATTACTAACTAATTCTTATTGGGTCTATCAAATGTTGTACAAATTCGTCAATCTTTCTAAAGTATTAAATTTATCTATGATTAGTGTATATACATTACAGTGACCTCTCGCAAATTTACGAATACTGTGCCTACAAAAAAAAGTGTAGTTAAACGAAAGAACGTAATTTAACGACAGGTGCAATGTAATTTTAAAACCAAAACAAGTGAATATTTGCAAGATTATGCATTTTTACAAAAGTAAATGTTGTTTATAGCATTATTTTGTTAATTCAAAACATACATTACAATAAATTATTGGTAGATAAACTTCAAATTGTATATATTTTTGTGTTTTTTTGTAGATTTGTGAGAGATTATTGATTTATTCAGTGTTTTAACAAGTTGTTGCTTATCTAAGTGTAAGTTTGTTATTGAAAATTTCACACAAATAATAATTCAATAGATATCGTTCACCAAAAATTTAGGAACAACTAATACAATTAACAAGCGGTAACATTTATCTTATTGAAAATATGCTAATAAGAACAGCAACATGAAATAAATATTTTTTAGACGAATAAATGCTCACACACTTTCGCTTGGAACAAGATACAAATCAAAACTGTTCAAAATTCTTCTTATTGGAAGGATCGTTTCAACTGCCAACTAGGTCAGTTTTCTTATTAGTTTTAGTGTATTAATAATATGAGCTTTGTATTGCTTAAGACTTATACTGGTTTTTATTTCACTAAAAAGTTTCTAAAACCATTTGCTTTAAATAACTTATTTTATATTTTATAAGTAACTCAGCTTTCTATCCTAATAAATAGATTTAAAATGTATATAAATTTGTACAACATTCTACTTGGTATATAATATCGAATAATTACAAACAAGTTTAAGTCCATAATAAAGCGATTATATACTTAAAATGTGAACTATAAGTAGGCTTATCAAATGTTAACAAAATTTTAATAATCTACTTATGTATAGTCATTTTGTAGAAATATTTCAGTATAAACCATTAAACAGCAGTTTTTTTTACTGCCAATTTTCTCAGTAAATTATAAATTGACTACAAATATTTTTTTTTATTTTTACAATTAAGAGTAAATATCGATTGATTTATAAAGTGATCCTTGCACTATTAAAACAACCTGTCAGATTAAAAAAAGCTAATTGATCAATTAATTATTCTAATTAATTTTTTTCAAGTCCATAAATGTTGTAGAAATGCAACAAACTTTTTGAAGTATTAAAAATATCTTTGATTAGTGTATATGTATTACAGTGACCTCTCGCGAATTTACGCACTATGTGCTCACAGCAAAAACTGCGTAGTTAAACGAGAGATCGTAATTTACCGAGAGGTGCATTACAAAGTTGAAAGATTGAATATTTGCAAGAATATGCATTTTTACAATCCACTATTTTAATTTAAAGTATTATGTTGTTAATTCAAGACATACAATAAATTTATTTCTACAATACTAAAAAAACTTTAAATTATATGTATGTGTTTTGAGAGTTCTAACAAACGTTACCAAACGATAGTGGGTAGATTTGTGAGAGGTTATTGTATTTAAACAGTGTTCTAACAAGTTGTTGCTTATCTAAGTATAAATCTGTTATTGAAAAATTTCATACGAAATAAAATTCAATACATATTGTTCATAAAAAGTTGAGGAACAAGTAATAAAATTACTAAGTGGTAACGTTTATATGAACTAAAATATGTTAATAAGAACAGCAACAATAAATAAATAATTTTTTAGACGGTTAAATGCTCACACACTTATGCTTGGAACAAGATACAGCTCACAACTGTACAAAGTTATTCTGTCCTTATTTGAAGGATCGTTTCAACTGCCAACTAGGTCAGTTTTCTTATTAGTTTTAGTGTATTAATAATATGAGCTTTGTATTGCTTTAGGTTTATAAGAGTTTTTATTCCACTAAAAAGTTTCTAAAACTATTTGCGTTTAATAATTTATTTTATATTTTGTAAGTAACTCAGCTTTCTATCCTAATGAATAGATTTAAAATGTGTATATATTTGTACAAAATTGTACTTGGTATGTAATATCAAATAATTACAAACAAGTTTAAGTTCATAATAAAGCAATTATTTACTCAGAATGTGAATTATAAGTAGGCTTATCAAATGTTACGATAATTTTAATAATCTATTTATGTATAGGTATTTGTAAAAACGAAATACATTGTTTTGCAAAAGTTGAAATAGGCTGTAAATAAAAGCTTTGAATGTAAACTAGAAGTAAAATTTCAAATAATATAAAATATTTGGTCATCTGTTTATGAAAAGTCAATTAGTGAAAAATTTTCAGCATAAACCTATGGAATGCAATTGTTTTGTTGTCAATTTTCTCAGTAATTTGTTTAAAAGTAAATACCAATTTTTTTTTATAAAATAGTCCTTGCACTATTAACACAACGTGTCAGAACAAATTGAAACGATTATGCTAATTACACTCACCTCCCGCGAATCTACGCACATTGTGTCCACAGCGAAAGTGTGTAACTAAACAAGAGGTAGTAAATATACCTTCTATATCGGTTGTTTTTTTATATTTGATTAAATACAGTTTTTGGACTTTACCGCTTTTATTGTTCGCAGAAATAAGTTTCATTCAAGTTCTAATTGTGGAAAAGTTTTGAATAAAAATTTTTATCTGTTGAGAAAAAATATATTTTATACCTTGAATAAATATTGTTCTATAATACCACTCAAGATAAGTTTAATTTTAGGTGGGCTTACAAAAAATATGCTTAAAATAAAAGATTTATTGCCTTGAAATGAAACTTTATGCCATAAATATTGTGGGCAAACAATGTACTTTGTTTGAATTGTAGGTATGAAGGGGGCTAAAAAACCTAAAGTTTAAAAAACAAAGCCGTACAGTTTAAGAGGTTTTTTATCGAAGGCACTAACTAAAATTGCAAATTCATTATTTAATAAAAAATATATCTTCTATATTTATCCAAATATAAATTTGAATTATTTACGAAATATTTTAAACTATATTTTTTATTCTGTGAGAATTCTAAAATGCTAAACGGTAATGGGTGACCAAATGAGCGCTTAGATTTGTGAGAGATGACTGTAGTCCATTATTACTAATTACTTTAGTTGTGTCCATCAAAGTTGACACAAATGTTGTACAAATGCGTCGCTTACCTTTTCTCTTTTTTATATGAGTTTAGTAAAAAGGTAGTGACTAACTTTATTTAGTTTTAGAAATATATTTTATAATGTTTTTGTAAAGTATGTCATTTGCAAACTTTTGAAAGAACTTAATTTATCCATGACTATCGTATACACATTACATAGACCTTTCGCGTATTTACGCACAGTGTGCTCACAGCAAAAAGTGCGTAATTAAACGAGAAAACGTAATTTAACGAGAGGTGCATTACAAAGTTGAAACGAAAACGACTGAATATTTGCAAGAATATGCATTTTTACAACCCAACATTTTATTTTAAAGCATTTTGTTGTTAATTTAAAACATGCAATAAATTTATTGGTACAATATTAAAAAAGCTTTAAATTATAAATATTTATTTTAAGAGTTCTAACAAACGTAACTAAACGAGAGTGGGTAGATTTGTGAGAGGTTATTGTATTTAAACAGTGTTCTAACAAGTTGTTGCTTCTTTAAGTATAAGTTTGTTATTGAAAAATTTAATACAAAATAAAAATTCAATAGATATCGTTCACCAAAAATTAAGTAACAAAGTTACTAAGTGGTAATATTTATATAAAATAAAATATGTTAATAAGAACAGCAACATTAAATAAATAATTCTTTAGACGGATAGATGCTCACACACTTATGCTTGGAACAAGAAACAATTTACAACTGTTCAAAAGTATTCTGTTCTTATTGGAAGGATTGTTTCAACTGCAAACTAAGTCAGTTTATTTATTAGTTTTAGTATTTTAATATTAAGATATTGCTTTAGATTTATAAGAGTTTTTATTCCACTAAGAAAGTTTCTAAAGCTATTTGCCTTAAATAATTTTTTTTATCTTTTGTAACTAACTCAGCTTTCTATCTCAATAAATTGATTTAAACTATGTATATATGTGTACAAAATGCTACTAAATATGTTGGGTAGCTGTAAAATTAGCTCAAATTTACGAAATTGCACAAGGGCACAAAATTGCACGAAGACACTTTTGCACGAGGTGACATAAAACTACACGAAGAAACTTTTGCACGACGGTACATTTTTGCAACAACATACATTTTAGCATGTAAAATATATATTTGTACAAAATGCTACTAATTATGTTATCACAATTGATTACGACCAAATTTATGTCAGTAAGGTTTAAATCAAAAGTTTTATTTTTACTGAAACTATTCATAATCTGAACATTTTTTCGATTAAGTTTAGTTCAAATAAAGTATACATTTGTAAAATTGTTCACAATCTTTTATATTTAACGAATCACTTACACATAGTATATCTCCTTACTTATTTTGCTCATGATAGCTAAAATCGTCTCGAGGGGATATATTGTTCAACTTCGGGAAACCTTGATGTATATAATTGATTATACAGAGTTATAATAAACTGTTAATTCATTTTTTCTAGTAAAATTGATATAAAGTAGACTGAAGTCAATTGAATACACTAAGTAATGAAGGTAAGCTTTATAACCTTTTGTAACTGATTCAGTTTTCTGCCTTAATAAAAAGATTAAGACATTTTCAATTTATATATATTTCTACAAAATACCATTCAGTATGTAAAACTAAATAATTACGAACTAATGCAAGCCAGTAAGAATTAAAACACAAACTTAAAAAAAATTAGTTAGTTGAAAACAACTAGTATTAAAATAAAAGATAAACTAGTGTAACAAGTTATTAAATCAAGAAAACGTATATATTTTAATGTAGATAATGATTGTAATAATAATTTTAAGTCGGAGCTATTGTTACCAATTATTCGATATGTACCAGCAATTGACGTTACTTTTAGTTTTATTCTGCTAAAGTGCTTAATTTTATAAATATTTTATTCTATATGTTTGAAATAAGCGATGGTTTACTTCTAATTAAACAAATATGTCTGCTAAATATTTATAAAACTTCTTTTACTACTAGCTACTCTTGATTAATTAATTTCAGCACAAATGTTGTACAGGTTTGTCAAATAATAATTTTTTGTTTGAATTCGGTATTGTTACCAGATATTTTTTTTGCAGTCAACACACATAGTTATTATTAAAATTTACATCCATCGGTTCTATAGGGTCTATGTCATAGGTAGGCAGATTTTTATAAGTCGTGTCTTTCAATAATAGTTTGCTCGCGTGCCACACTTTTGAGAAAAAAATCGCAGTTATATTAAATAAATGTTTTATTTAGTGAAATTTAAACTAAAACCTTGATAATTTACCATAATCAATAGCAATTAGTAAATACATAGCCTAATTCAGTGCTTCTGAAATGGGGTTCCGCGGAACCCTAGGGTTCCGCGAAGCCTTTCGAAATTAAAAAAAAAATATTTATTCAATTAAACATTTTATGTAGAATTAAAATTAGGGGTTCCGCGGAAAAATTGAATTTTGGAAAAGGGTTCCGCCACTAGAAAAAGGTTCAGAAGCACTGGCCTAATTGTAGCTTAGCCTCAAATTTTATTACTTTTTATAAATATTTTTTGTTAGCTAATCGCGTATCGCAGTTAACTGTCCCCAGTTTGCCCTGGTATATGTGAATAAAATAAAACCATGTTTATATTGTGCGCATAAAAGTCTTTTATATTAACTTACAAATCAACTCAGTTTTTTATTTAATCAATCAAGTACTTTTTATTTAATGTCGTCACTGCTGTACAATTCATTCCTAATTTAAAACTCACAATTTTAGTCAGTAAGGCAGGATTGTTCCATTGTTTTACTGGGATGATTTTATTTTTTGAAGTATCACTATTGTTCTTTATTTAATATTAATTGATCTTCGTTGTCAATTGACTGTTAACGCAGCGGTTTTCAAATATTTCAAAAACTGTCCACAGCAAATTACTGAATACAAGTTCTGCGCATTCTAAACTATTGTATACATTTTTACTACTAATACTTTTGTTATTATGAATTAATTTTGAAGGATAAAGTAAAATTTGTTTTACAAAATCAATTAACTGCGTAGTGATTTTAATAATAAATTTTACAACTCATTGTTATTTCCGTGCACACTGAATATTTTTTTTTTTGAGAAACACTTTTTTACTCTGACTGTGAAGTTTAGCTAAATCATTATGCAGAAATAGTTTCTTTGTTCTACGAATTTTACTATGAAAAGAATTAATTTCTTAAAATCTTAGATAAAAAAACGAAGTATATTGTATATGATGAACATTAAGTTTAGTTTGACTTTCAATAACAAATTTAATACTTGAAGTGTTTTTATTTTCTTTGCTTCAACCTTTGCAACTTATCAGTTCTATCTTAACATGCTCACCAATAAAAGTTTTTTTTTAATAAGTACAATGTTTCAAAAAAAAGCTTACTTTAACTCACTGTGACCCTTAAACGACTTTTTATTTTTTAGTAAAGATTATGTCTCTTCTGATCCGTACTAGAAGCTGTTGTTATACAATACAAAAAGTAAACATAAATAACAATTTTAATATGTAATATAAGTATTAAAATCAGTTTTCATACAAAATCTATTGTTTCAATAACAACTCATACTGATTATAAAATATTATTTGTTTTTATATTTATTATTATCTGGTTACAATATATAACTGTCGATTCCTTTATTCAGTAAGCGCTTTTGATTTTCAATTTTTTTTTAAACTATATTACATCAATCATTATGTGTGTATACAAAAGTAAATGTTTATAAAATTATTTTGTAACTATAAGCTAACTGTTTAGTTTGGATATAAAAGCATACTTAACACCTGGGTTTTTACTAAACTAGGAAAAATAAAATCCGGGATTTAAAAAAAAAAAACTATAATTTAAAAAAAACCTTGTGTTCAATATATGCTTGTCAATTAAAAGTTATCAAAAATTTGTCTAAATGAAAATTTTAAAACGTATGAATTAATTTTGGCATTCTGAAACATTATTAATATCATACAACAGAAAAATAAGATTTTGTACTAAAGGTGTTGTAAATTTTTAATATTTTAGTGAAAACTAAGTCAACTGTTAAACCTTAGTTGAGTTTAGTATCCTTAATAACTTTTGATAAAAACATAGACTTAAGAATTTAGCTTTCTTTTGCATATTTTAAAATGAATTGATATAGACATTTTATAACTTGGGTACTTTACACATAGTGAAAAGATTGCTAAGTTATCTAAATATGTAAATGCTTATGTATAATATGAATAAGTTATAAATAACTAACAACTTTAGTACTTAACTGTTGATAAAAAAGACATTCAATTTTTCTAGCATTCTTAAGGTTTTTTTTTTAAGAAATGAAATTATCAAGAATATTTATATTACAATATCTTTTGTATTTCACAAAAAAAATCCAACTCGATTTTAAATGAAGTATTTTATTATCTCCTTTAATAGAAAAGAAAGTATAATATTTTGTGTTTAGAACGCTAGTTTTGAAATCATCATTTGAAAAGAGTAATACATTAGTGAAAAGTTATAAATATACTTAATTTTTGATCTTCATATTACATTAAATGCAATTCAAAGTATTGAAAAGTTATAAATTAAAAATAAGTCAAGTATTGTAAATAAAAAATAATTAAACTAATTTATCAACTAAAACAAATTATGATAAGAACAAGTTTCGAGTTTTGTTAAACTTTTTTAACAATTTTCGATTTATTTCCCTTGTCACAAATATCATAGTTTTAGTTTTATCTTATATTAGTAAAAAAAATATAGTTATTATAAGTATAAACTATAGTTATTAAAAGCATAAACTAATATTTACATAGGCTATTTATAACATTAAGAGCTTAACAAAAGAATTTGTCATTTGAAAACCCCAGGTGAACTTAATTGTATATTTAAGAAATAATCTTTTAATTATCAAACTTATAACTTATAATAAAAAAATTAACACTACTTAAGTTAATATATTCAGGCGACTATCAATCAGTTTTCGGTTAGGGGATTTTTTTTGGTTCATTGAACAGAAAATTGGTAAAAAAAAGGTGCTCACCTTTCGGCGGCACCTTCAAGAAGTTTGAAACTTGAAAAAAAATATATTCATAAAAATAATAAGTGGAATGATAAAAATACAGCTACAAACGACAAAAAAAAATGACTCTCTTGAGGTAGCTAATTTGTAAAAAATTGGTAAAAAAACAGACGCTCATCTTACGATGAACGTCTTTCAAAAAAAAAATATGGAAGAAAAAGTTGGAAAAAATTCGAGCAAAAACGGCCCCAATTTCGCCCGCGGGCGAAATTGGGGCCTTTTTTGCTCGAATTTTTTCCAACTTTTTCTTTCATACTCTACCAATCCTTCACTTTCCATTCAAAATTCAATTCTCACAACTTTTCGAAAAAACTCCCCCTCCCTTAATTTGAAAATATTTTTTCAAAGCTTCTGCTTACACCGCAAAATGCTTTTTATCAGCTCTGATCGTGACGGCGACTGCGAGATGCAGCCGCTTCTCTGCCCGTCACATTTTGAGTGCTTCACCTTTCGCCCCTGCATTTTCTTCCGCCTTCTCTGCTTCAGTCGCCCGCTTGAAGCTTCTATAAATGCACGGCTTTAATCACTTCATTTCTGCACTCGTTCTTTTAACTGGGCTGAATCATCTCAGAGCTTTATGCTTACTTCTATGGCTGCTTTCGGACGGTACTTGCCTTTATTCTTGCTCTAATTTCCCTCCCTACACATACAATCGGGTCTGCTATGCGACCTTAACTGCTGCGCTCTTTCGATGCCAGCTTAAGTCGACGGCCAGTCGACTCAAGCTATAACCAATCCCTGCCTGCATTAACAACCAAACCGCCTTGACGACTTCACGTCTACCCGCCTCGACGCCAGTCGACTCAAGCTATTACCAATCCCTGCCTGCATTAACAACCAACCCGCCTTGACGACTTCACGTCTACCCGCCTCTACGGCCAGGCATTTCCTCGTTAAAAGCCTACAACGCTTTGCATTATAAAATCCCTAAGCGTCAAGTCGACCGAACGCACGAAAGCGTATCTCTTACTAGTGTAACATTAAGCATACGCGTATGATGCCGAAATGCTCTTGTTGGAAATATTCTACTAGGCTACCTCAAGAGAGTCAAACTTTCACCTTTACTCAACTTTTTTTCATTACATGTACTTCTTTATACCTATATAAAATTTGTTTAGTCTTATAAAATTTTTGCCAAACACTTTAGAGACACCGATAAGGTACGCACTTTAAAAGGTACGCACTTGAGTAAAATTAAGTTTCAAATAAAGTGTACATCACCTCTTAACATTTTACCAGCAGTCTAACAGATTGTAAGGTTATCATACCTCTTTATAACAATTATTCTGATAAAAACTGTACTTTGAGCTAAATTGTTTGTTTATTACATAAGTATGCTGTATAATTGTAACGGTATACTATTAATTTCTTGTTTATTTTTGCTAACTAGTTTTTATTTTCTCACAACCAAACAAACGATAGTGGCAAACTTGCTGTGAAAATATCCAACATTCATCTGAGCACATAGCAGTCAAGTTTTACCTGCAACATGCACATTATTTCACGCAATTTAAATCCATGGTGATTGGAAACAAGAGCAGGAGAAACTCACATGTCAAAGCTGCATACAAGACTTTTGAGCTAAGTATATTTGAAGGTAAAATATATACAACATTTACAAACATGTACTTTAAAAGCTATTTGAGAAACCTACTAACTTGTATTAGTTTTTAGATAAGTGAATTTAAAAAAATGTATTATGTTTAAGGCTTTTTATATCAAATCAATTACAAACTGGTATTATTTTTTTCAAGGCAAAACTTAATAGATAAATAGTAATAATGTAATATTTAAACAATATTTAACTCTTTAAACAATTTTTATGACTATATTAAATTTTCACTAGCATTTGTTTTTGTATATTATATGACTATATAAAAGTTTGTTTTAAAGTACTAGTACACAAACAGTTGTTGAGCCTGATACGTTACAACAAGCTGTTTGGATTCATAGATTTGAATTAAAATGCGATATCATTTTTTCGAATAAGCACATTCCTAGTATAATTCAAGTTTTTATGACATATTAATTTACTATTAAATCTTAAACAATTATTTTGTAGGCTTAGAGTTTTTGGATAAACACAATTGTTTGTTAATACTTTGTTTCTCATCTTACTAAGTAGAAACCAATTTATAGTTTAAGCTGTCAATGAACTGTATGCTTCAAAAAACACTAGGTGGTACTTTCAATAACTGTTAAATATATTCTGTTAAAATGTACTTTATATTTGTTTGTCAGTAATGCCAGTTTGTATCCTGCTTAACATAACTGATGTTAAACAACATTTACCACAAAAACAAACATCACACATACAGAAAAGCTTTTGTATTCTACTACGATTGTTCATACCTTTGTTACTGAGAAAAGTGAAAAAGTCTTACAGTATTTTTTTCTGAAATAGCTTTATTTTGAAAAATGTACTACTAGTAAATAAATATGTTGTTAAGTTAATTGTTACATTAATACAGTATATAAAATGTAGTTGTTAAGCTGTAAGAGTTTGAAAAACTATAACAAAAAATGTTATGTCAGACAATTAAAAAAAATTAGTAGACATCAAGATAGTAAGTACTTAATTTTTTTTAAACTTAATCTTGACCATTCTGTTTTTTTAACTATATTGCTATTAATACATCCATTTCGTATTTAGACATTATTTCCTTTCTTTACAGTTTTTCATTGTTAAAAATTGCAATTCTAAATCAAAAAATTAAAATAAAGGGCTTTAATGTTTTCGGATATATTGTTGATTTCGTCAATACTTTTATATTTACTAATGAATTTAATTAAACAAATATTTTAAACTGTTGTTAGTTTTTACAGATATTATAATATCTAATCGTTTTTAAGTATACGATAGAAAAGGTTTGAGTTTTATTTATTAAACTAATTAATTTTTAAATATACAATAAATATTTCATGATTTTCCTTATTTAACTTAATATATTAGATAAGATTTATATTCTTTTCAACCACCATTAGTAACTTAAAATAAAACAAACATTGAAAGTTTTGACTAATTTATTCTCGCAACAAATAACAACTTAAAAATCTAAAACGCTAAGTTTCAAAGCAATAAATTTTCAAATTGTACTTTATTCAAGTTTTAAAAACTATTTTTATAATTAAAAGCTACAAAATTTTCTATATGGGAACTTTTCTTTGAGGTTTAGCCGGAACAAAAAGGTTTTAAGTTTTATTAATTTGAAAAATAGTTAAATATAAGAATTAAATAACGCCTAAAAGTTTAAAACTTTGTGCCTTTAACTTACAGAAACTTAAGAAAGAAATATTTAATAACTGGATAAATCGGTAAAAAAGAAGAAAAATTCAAAAACAATACGTATTCAAACTAAACTAACAAATATATTTTAATCTTTAACCACCAGAACTACAAACAACAAAAACTAAATTCATTAAATACTTTGTTCTTACGATATGTCAGAAATAGAATACTTTTTCGGAATATATAAAATATTTCTTCATGCATAGAAAGTGAAAAGTCAACAAAAGGGGAAATTCCCCGAGTCGAAAGTGGCGGTATTGTACTAAGCAGGGATAAATACGGGATTCAAGAGTGGTGGAGCTTGTGGGGGCAGTGGGACCCTTTTTTGATTCTTCCGTCGCAGCACACAGATATCGAGGGGTCGTACACGTGCAATCCTCCGCAGCAAGCCTGAAAAATGAAAAGAATAAATATTAATACTTGAGAAAAATGGATATTGCATAAAATTTATTTTAATTGATGTTTGCAAAAATAAATGTATTTCGGCTTTGTTATATGTAACAATATGTCAAATTTTACAATACTTGACCAAATAGTCATAAAAATTAAAATATCGATAAAACCAGTTTTTATGCATTTCAGCTAGAATAAAACAAATTGTAACCCTCCACAACAGACATGAAAACAGTTTAGAGATCTAAATAAAAAATACTTGTAAAATTAAGCAACATATTGATTTTTTTTAGGTTTAAAATATTTTTGAACTTTAAACAAAACTAAAATTTTTAACAGCATTACCTAATTTTTAAAGGTTGGTACAAGTAAATTAACCATCTTAGTTTATAACATATACTTAATTGTCTTTATTTCTTTAGAAAAGACACATTGTAATAAATTTCATGGTTTTATTATTAATCAAGCCCTAATCAGCTTAAATTATATTAATTGTACATTTTTTATTGAACACTGTTTTTGTAATTACGTTTAATTTTTTTTGTGTGCTGCGGGTTTTAAATAAAACAAACAAAGATTAATTAAATAAGAAAGACCTCTCCTCTTTACTTTGTTACATAAACACATACATTATTATGATCAGGTAATTTGTTTTTAACCTCAGACAAAAACCTTTAAGCTAAAAATCGTCTTTTGAACAAAAAAAAAATCAGATAAAAGCATTTAAAGAACAATTGCTTATGTCTGGTCTATACAAATGTTTATTTAAATACCAAAAAAATAATTGCTTAGCAGAAATTATGGTGAAGATAAAGATCTATCACGTGCTTTTGTTGTTAAATATCAAATTATAAATTGACTGATTACATTGTTAATTTCACTAGTTTAATATATTGTTCTGATAAATTATTTCAATTTATGTGTTAGACTATAGTAGTAACTAAGAAACAAATAGTTTTAAATTTTTTTCATTAACAAAACAAAGTATGTGTTTAAAAACCAAGTATACTATTTGTTTGACTCAACAAAAATTTATAATTTCTGATTTAATATTTTCGATTATTTTTACGATACGTAAAAAAGAAATAAAGAAATTCAATAACATTTAGTTTTTAATTTTAAGTAAGTTGTTTATATTCTTTATAGTTGTATGATGGCTAAACAAGTCCTAATTTTTTACTACATACCAAATGTTTAGAGTTAAATGGTATTATCCATCTTTTTTTTGGGAAATCAATAAAGAAATAAAAAATTTCTATCAAAGTCAACAGTTTCCTTAAATAATGCACATTACAATAAACAAATTATACCGTTATTTTGAAATTGAGTTTATTTTTTGAAACTTTTGATTGGAATTAACTTTGACATGATAAGTTTTTCTGCAATATTTGCTACTTTTTGCAGTTTATTATTATTTTTACAACCAAAAACTGTTATATTTACTCACTTTTTTAGAACTTGCGTAAGGAACTCCGTTGCAACCTCCGCAACAGGCATCAGGTCTCAGGCTCATGAGGGAAATTCCCTTTTTACATTTCTTTCCCGACCCCTCGCGGAAGAAACATATGCACTGCTGCAAGCACTTGTCTGTGTTTTCTATAGATAAAAAGTCAAATATTATTTAATTCCAATTATATAAAGTTTTTTTTTTCAGTAAATAAAACAAGAAAAAAGTTTAGTTATATATTTAGATTTTCAAAATCATAACGTTTGTAATTCTGTAAGAAATTTAACTTAATTGAAAAACATAACTATTTTTCATCAGACTTATTTCATTTATTTTGCATTTGTTTACTACTAGTTTAGTTTCTATTGTATAAAACTAATACAAACCTTCAACATTGATGGAATCGGTTTTAAATATTTCCTTCTCGCTGCTCAACAACGTTTTAAGTTGTCCCTGCAATTCTTCAGCTTGTAACTCCCTGTTGGCGTATGTTGGTGAGAACAATGAGTACTTAACTGTGTATTCATTCTCTTCTTCTACTGCTTCCGATCTGTATGAGAGAATGAATATTAGTGTTTAGGGATGATTTATTAGAAATTTATACAACTATTAGAGTTAAATATAAACTTATAATGTTTCTTGTGAAAAATTGGAGTCGATATAGATTTATTAGCACTTATAAAAAGTATAAGAAATGTAAAAAAAATATGTAAATTAAAAAAAATATATGTAACAAGCTTAAGTAGTAGTTGCTTTAGAAGGCTTCATACAAAGGTTTTAATACTATAAATAAGCTCTTAGTTAAAATAGTTTTGTAAAGTTTTACGTTGCAAATCCATCAAAACACCAGCACTAAAAAACAACTTTATTGCTTAAACTCAATATTTTTGGTTTATAAAACATTTAAACTAAAAATAACTAACGAGATTCCGTTCTTTTTGACATCTTCAATTTCTACAACTATATCTGTCACTCCGGAGTTAGTCAAAACTTTCAATATCTGCAAAACATAGTTAAATTTTAACTTTTTATCTATTTTACCTATTTAATCTAAAAACCTAATATCTATTTACAAATATTGACGGTTGAAAGGTTAACAGCTGCACAAAGTGTTTTTTAAGTGATTAACATTCTAATAAATCTCATGAATGGTCAATGGAAGCTTTATCAAATGTCACAATTTACATCAAAGGTCACTAAAGGGCTTTTTATTTAATCGGATTTTTGAGCGAGATCGCCTGAAAGGTCTGTCTAATCTCCTTTTTATTGAGAATTGGCAGTAAAGTTTGTCGTCGTTAGTGTTTTGATTAGTAGTTCGTAGAAAAACGAGCTAAATTAGAAAAATAAATTGTAAAAATTAAGTTTGAGTCACCACAGGGAAACTAGTTTCAATTACAACACAATATGAAATAGTAAAGAAACACTGTTGACAATAGATAATGAAATCTTTTTTTTCTTAATGTACCTAAAGTTTATGAACTAATGTACAAGGTATGCTAGATATTTTCGTAAAACTTTATGTTTTTGAACTAGTGTTTGTTTTGTCAACTGATATTTTTATGTATGTGATGACAAAAATAACTTATTGTGTACATTTGAAACAAGTATTGCAAAATTTTTGATTAAAGTCTTCTTTAAACAGTTTTAAAGTTCAAAGAAAAAAAACTTATGAAAGCTTATTTTGTCCATAAGTCTCAGTAAAAACAAAAACTTTATCTGCCTAGCATTGATTTATTAATAACTATTAAAAAAAAGTTGTAAAACTTGAGAACAAGATTTCTTCTGTTGTGTTTATAAGTTATTTATTCAAATAAAGATGTTAAAATTAAATATTTTATTTACAACCAGGTTTTGGTGACAAAATTTGCGACCTTTTCAAGTGAAATAAAATAGTTTTAGTTTAGATATTTTAGTGAAGACAAATAACTGTAAAGTTATTTATTCAAAAAGGCCGTCTAATGCAAAATAAAATATGTCAAGTAAAGTAAATTTATTAACACTGTAACTATTTTAAACTGTTAAAATGAAATATTACTAACAACATTACTTGAAAAAACCTTATACAATACATTATTTATAACATGTAGCTTTAAATAACTCTGTAAAATAATAAAAAAATGATTGATTGTAACCGAACACGTCAAATAAATCACAAGCACTAAAGTTTCTTGTTTTCGTAACTAGCATCAAAAGCGCGTTGTAATTCTTTGGAATTCGTGTTTTTGGTAAAAGTTGAAAAACTTGTTTTCAGTAAATTTTTAATAGTCAGAGCCTGTGCAATGGTCTTAATCTATGAAAGCGTCAGAAACAATATTTTATTTAATTATTTTTATGCTTATGCAAAAACAAACTATTTTTTTGTTTTTATTTATGTTTACAAGATATTAAAATTTGATATACTGACAAGTTTAAATACAATTAACCACAAATTAGACTGTTCTTGTGTTTATACACTTTATTGTACTTGTTAAAAAGATTTTACTTTTTTTTTAACTTTTATTTAAGTCTACAAAACATATAAAAGATTAATTATGAAATTATTTTACCAAAAATTTAATAAAAAGCATATTTTTAGAGATTAAACTTTGTGTCGCAAAAATACATCTGCTAAGAAATATAATAAATAAAAAATAGAAATATGTATATAAATTTTTTGAAACATTTTATTGCAGACTACATCAGTTTAATATCGGTATTCGAAATTGGCATGTAATAGGCAATTGGGCTACAATAAATAGATTAGAGACCACATATAAAATCGGAATTCATTCAAAGTACTGTTTGATCAGCTGTAGAAATTTAACATTCGAACGTTCGTAGAGTTTAAAAATACCAGGGCAAAGTTAAAAGTTTTAAATAAGTTCGTTTTGAAGTGCTTACGTAATACAACAAGTATTGACCACTTAACTTACTGTTGAACTTGTTTGAAAATTAAAAATCTAAAACAACTTCTTGCAGAACTATTTTATAGAGTATTTTTTTTAATACGTTAGTCTTTGTATTATATGAAACATCACAAAAAGAAAAATGATGCAGTAAAAAAGGCTAATTGAAAATAATTAGCCTACAAAATATTTCATTTTTATTCTTTCTACTTAAACTAGCTACTTCAAAGCTAGTTGTTATTATAAGATTTTTTTTTTCAGGCTTTTTGCTAACAATTTTAAATCATACAACTCTTAAGCTCGCCGTTTAAGTTTAAGTTTTTCAAAAATTTAAATTTAATAATAAAGAAACCTATTCAAGGGTTAAATTTTATTGTATTTATAAAATGTTTTGCAATCTAAGAAACTGAAATTCAACTATTCTCAACAAATTGAATTATCTAAGTAAAGTTTTGCAATAAGTCCTGGACAAGAAAATAACAGGTATCCAAGTGGTGTGCGACTCGATTACCGAAAGGTTCTTCGTGCACCAGGTCCTAGGATTAAGCTTTTTAGCGATTATTTTTTGTAGTTCAATAAATAATATGTATTATTATTGTTTATCGAAAAATAGAAAAAGCAACTTTTTTTGAAAAAAATAATATAGATTTTCTTTATAAATTAAATTAAGTAAAGTATAAGTTTAAAAAAGGTCATTACTTAATCAAATATGATAGTTAGCTTTAAATGTACTGTTTTTTTTTACTTTTATGTCGTAGTATTCATTAAATTCTAATTTAAGTTTGTTGCCTTACATATTATTTAATTTTTTATAACTCAACTTACAAAACAAAACTATAATTATTTTTGTTAGTACAAAATTAAACTTTTAAGCCTTGTACTAAACTAATAATAAATTTGAAAAACACTTTTGCTTATTTAACTTTTCGCCCATGATGTTGTAAAGATATTTAATAAACAAAAATAAAACCCACAGTGCTGTAAAATTTTCAGAAAAAAAAAATTTCCAAGCACAGATGAAAACAAAAAGACTTTGATGGCAAAAGAATTCAGGTATGTATTTATTTAATATTTATTTAATGACTAACTCAACAAAAAAAATTACTGATACAAATATCATATTTTCACATATAGGCCTTATTGTTCTTAACAAAAATATCATAAGAGTTGCCACACAGTCAGACTAGTTTAAATTTAAGAAAACACAGACATGATTAAAGTTTTTTTTTAAAGTCAGACCTTTTTAAATTTTATATTCTTATTATTAGGCTGTTTTCTTTACATTAAAATTAATTTATTTTATCTTAATTATTCAAATATATCTTAACTTAAGCCATTCTAATGGTTTTTGAAAATATTCAAGCTTGATTAATGTATATTCTGGAGTCCAGATATAACCTGGAATTCAAAAATTAAGGAAAATATGATCTAGAATTAAATATATTTTTCTTTAAACCTGGAAATGTAAACAAAAATCTTGTTATTAACCAATATTTAAATAAAATTTTAATGAAATTTAGTAAAAAAATGAAATCTAGATAAGTTAGAAGGTAATTATAATGCAAAATTATTTTATAAATTAGTTAGATAATTTTTTAAAAGGAATTACAGTACCTTTCCGGTTATTCTATGCTATATCTAGCAACAAAACTTGTTTTCCAAAAAACTGAAAGAAAATAAAAAATCAGAACTTTTTGTTTTTTAACCAGTGCATTAAAAGCATGATTTATTATTTTTTCAAATTTTAAATACTCATAATAAAATCAGGCTGCAATAAATTCATATGGATTTTAAATAAAATTTCTCAAACTGTTCAAAACTATTTTGATGGCTTTGGTTGCAAACATTAAAAATAAAAATAAATTTAAGGTTGCCACACACTTATGCTCAGGATATTTTTGAGTTTTTGAAAATCTCAGGATAACTGGATTTTATTAATTTATTTATATAACAGTTTTGTGTTTTTTATAATAGACTTAAGATAGTTCAAATAGAAAAAAAATCAGGACAGATTAAGTTGATCTTGTTTAATAATTGCTATTTTCAGTATAACTAGTTTTCTTCAAGAACTTGATTTTTATTGATTTTGAAATGCTTGTTTTAGTTTCCTGCTGGCTTTTCAATACTTTTAGAAATATCATTGTGTTTGTGCTACAGCAAAAAACACTTTTAAGGATTTTAAAAAATCAGTAAAGCTCAGAATAGCTTAAGGTCACTTAGTACAGTTTTTTGACTCAAAGATTGGCAACCCTGTAAGTTTAAGTACCATGTGTTTGATAATACTTAATAATACTTATTTACCGTATACATTACAAAGTTTTAGTTTACTTTAATTTCAATTACTATAATTTACAAAGTGACAAGTTCAACATAGGGCGCCTATTTTACTTGATAAATCTGAATTTTGACAAACTCTCATGAGTTAAAATAATAAGTTCTGAGTTGAACAAAAATAGTTAAGTAATTACATAGCATGATGTTCACCAATATCGAAATTACATCATATTTAATATCTATTGTCACCATAGTTTTATGCTAAAAATCAATGTTTAAAGCCTAGTATGTTTAATCTAAAGAGATACTTTGTTTTAAACTAGCTTTACAAATAGATAAATAAAATTAAATTTGTTTAATAATTAAGTTTTCATTTTCTAGATTTGTAGTAATATAAATTATTCTAAAATGAAAGTGATTAAATATTCAAGTTTTATTGAATTATGATTTATAAATTAGATTTTATTATATGTGTTTATAAATTGTTGTTTTTGTCTCAAATTATTGTTAAACTAGACCTCAAATAAAATAAAGTTTCAGTTTGATATTGGTGTACATCATGCTTTTTTTTTTTTTTATGGTAAAAAAACATCAGTCTCAAACTCTACCCCTTGCAACGATAAACGTTTTCTGGGGGTAATTATCAATATTTGTGATATGTAAATTAAAATTATTGTTATTTAAAGCTATAACTATTTTATTATATATTAAAAGTATCATATTAATATCTTTTAAGTGATAAAATAAACATTTTTTGTCTTAGATTTTAATTTTAACTAAAAAAGGACAATTAAGCTTGAGCTTAAAAAAACCTGGACGAAAATTAGAAAACTTGGAAAAAATATCTTATATACCAGTGGCCACTCTTTTAATAACATACTACCTGAAGTTAAATTTAAATCATTAGTTTTGTTGTTTTGTTTAATTAACTTTTTTTCAGTTTAATAGGATTTTACACTAATAAGTTGTATTATAAATAAATTAATAATAAAACTGCTGCAGATTAACTGTACTGATATAATTTATTGTATATTAATAATTTAAAGTACATGTAGTGCTGAAATAATTATATTTTTAAAAGAAATGTTTCAGCAGTATTTATATTTACGTAATGGTTATAACTGTACAAATATATGAAAAAAAAATTAAACTGATAAATGTACTTATTACATAAAGTTTTGATATTATGCTCAATATATAAATGGTTACATAAAACTAATGTACTTTATGAAGTTATTGTTGATTTATACATTTGGCTTAACAGTATTTCTGGGGGTGCACAACTATTCAAAATCTGATAATTCAAATTCTTAAAAAAAAAAGTTGAAAAGGAAACAACTAAAAAAGTAATGTATATATGGAAATTAAAAAAAAATATTTAGATCCTATTAGTATCTACAATCCGTTTTTTTCTTTTTGCAAAACATAAAATATTTTTTGAGATGGGGCTTAAAAAAAGTAAAAAACTTATTTAATTTTAATAATTTTAAAACATCTTAAAATTTTTTTAAGGTTTTGCGAAAAAGAAAAAGCAGCTTGTAGATATTGATACAATCTACATTTGTATTTTTTATTTTTTTCAAATTTATAATACTTTTTAAGATATAGTCTTTTAAATATTTTTATAGGAATTTGAATTGTTAAAGTTTGACTTGCTTAAATTTGAATTGTCATTGAATTTGAATATGGCTAGTACTTTTCACCTTTTTTTTAAGTTTAAAGTTACATTGGATATGTTACAGACTAGGTTTGAGTGTTTAACAATTTGCTTATGGTAGGAGCAAACTAAAATTTAAAGGTTAAAAGCAACTTGTAGCGCCTGCTTTTAAACTTTCTAACAGGAGCTAATGTTAAACTTTTTAATGAAATATTATTAAAATTGATTTTATCTACCTAGGTTCTAGTTTTAAATTATATAAAAAAGAAAGAATCACCGTATTTGTACTAGTTATAAAATTATATACAAAACTTTTAAATGAATGTCGTTAAAAGTGTAACCATTGGAGACTTTATATCATTCACAATATTTTGAATTTTTTTTTTTAAATACAGTTATAACTACTGTTATTGGCACAGTTTATTCCAACATTGCTTTACAAAGATTAAAATAGGCTCTTAAATGAAAGTTTAGAATGTGAACTATTAGTAAGTTTTAAAATAATATAAAAGTTATATTCGTCTTTTATTTATAGCCACTTTGTAATAACGTTTCAGTATAAACCATTGGACAGCATTTTTTTAACTGTCAATTTTATCTTAATTATTTAACTTAATTACAAATCTTTTCAAATTTAAAAGTACATACCAATTTTTTATAAAATGATCCTTGCACTATTAAAGCAACCTGTCAGAACAAAATAATTATGCTAATTAATTCATTATTCTATTTAATTTTAATTGGGTCCATCATTGTTGACACAATGTTGATACAAATGCGTAAATTTTCCAAAATATTAAATATACTTATAGTTAGTGTATATACACTACAGTGACCTCTCTCTACGCACAGTTTTCCCACAGCAAAAGTGCGTAGTTACACAAGAGAACATAATTTAAAAAGAGGTGCATTACAAAGTTGAACAAAATCAACTGAATATTTGCAAGAACATGCATTTTTACAAAAGTACATTTTAATTTAAAGTATTATGTTGTTAATTGAAAAAATACAATAAATTTATTGCTTCAGTAGTAAAAAAGGGTGCACGACTATTCAAATTTGGACTATTCAAATTCCGACAATTTAAATTCTTAATAAAAAATTGTAAAGGCTATAAGTAAAAAAATAAGATATATTTGTCAAAAATAAAAAATATAAATGTAGGTTACATAAATATCCACAAGACATTTTTTATATTCTGCAATAAACTTAGTATTTTTTGAGATATGGCTCGAGTAAATCAAAAAACATAGTTATTTTAGTAAATTTATGAAATCTTTGAAATGTTTTAGATTTTGCAAAAAAGAAAGCTTGTAAATATTAACAAGATCTAAATATGCATTTTTTATTTTTTTCAAATTTATTTTACTTTATGAGATATAGTCTTTTTAGTAGTTTTTTAAGAACTTGAGTTGTCAAAATTTGAGTTGTCCGAGTTTGAATTGTAATTTAACCAGTAAAAAATATTTAAATTATAAATATTTTTTTTGAGAGTTCTAACAAACGTAACCAAACGAGAGTGGGTAGATTTGTGAGAGGTTATTGTATTTAAACAGAGTTCTAACAAGTTGTTGCTTATTTAAGTATAAGTTTGTTATTGAAAAATTTCATACAAAATAAAGTTCAATAGATTTCGTTCACCAAAAATTATAAAAAAAAAAGTTACTAAGCAGTAGAATTTATCTATTTGAAAATATGCTAATAAAAATAGAAACATTTAATAAGTATTTTTTAGACGGATAAATGCTCACACACTTTCGCTTGGAACAAGATACAAATCAAAACTTTACAAAAGTATTCTGCCCTTATTGGAAGGATTGTTTCAACTGCCAACTAAGTCAGTTTTTTTATTAAACTTAGTGTTTTGATAATATGAGCTTTGTAATGATTAAGATTTATACAGGTTTTTAATCCACTAAAAAGTTTCTGAAACTATTTGCGTTTAATAAATTTAATTTAATTTTAACTTTTGTAAGTGACTCAGCTTTCTATCCTTATAAATAAATTTAGTTTGTATATATTTGTACAAAATGCTACTTAGTACGCAATATCAAATAATTACTAACAAATTTAATTCCATAATTAAGTTAATATATACTTAAAGTTTTATGTATGAATTATGTTCTTACTACAATTGAACTTTAAGTAAAAAATCCTAGTTTTCATAGTTATGATTATTTAGTGTATAAACTAATTTATAATTATATATTCATAATTATACAGCAGTTACGATGTTTAGTCTGAAAGTTATTGCTAAAAAACATCGAGTATGAATATGAGGCCAACTATATAGTTTTAGCTCGATATTGGTACGAATTTATGCTGGGTATTTAACAATAATTGTTTTCTTTACATTTGTATAAGACTTATTTTTCAAGATGACTGTTTAAAACATACCTTTTCTATAAATCGATCCTTGCACTATTAAAACATCATGTCAGAACAAAACAATTGTGCTATTTAATCAACTAAATATTACTAACTAATTCTTATTGGGTCTATCAAATGTTGTACAAATTCGTCAATCTTTCTAAAGTATTAAATTTATCTATGATTAGTGTATATACATTACAGTGACCTCTCGCAAATTTACGAATACTGTGCCTACAAAAAAAAGTGTAGTTAAACGAAAGAACGTAATTTAACGACAGGTGCAATGTAATTTTAAAACCAAAACAAGTGAATATTTGCAAGATTATGCATTTTTACAAAAGTAAATGTTGTTTATAGCATTATTTTGTTAATTCAAAACATACATTACAATAAATTATTGGTAGATAAACTTCAAATTGTATATATTTTTGTGTTTTTTTGTAGATTTGTGAGAGATTATTGATTTATTCAGTGTTTTAACAAGTTGTTGCTTATCTAAGTGTAAGTTTGTTATTGAAAATTTCACACAAATAATAATTCAATAGATATCGTTCACCAAAAATTTAGGAACAACTAATACAATTAACAAGCGGTAACATTTATCTTATTGAAAATATGCTAATAAGAACAGCAACATGAAATAAATATTTTTTAGACGAATAAATGCTCACACACTTTCGCTTGGAACAAGATACAAATCAAAACTGTTCAAAATTCTTCTTATTGGAAGGATCGTTTCAACTGCCAACTAGGTCAGTTTTCTTATTAGTTTTAGTGTATTAATAATATGAGCTTTGTATTGCTTAAGACTTATACTGGTTTTTATTTCACTAAAAAGTTTCTAAAACCATTTGCTTTAAATAACTTATTTTATATTTTATAAGTAACTCAGCTTTCTATCCTAATAAATAGATTTAAAATGTATATAAATTTGTACAACATTCTACTTGGTATATAATATCGAATAATTACAAACAAGTTTAAGTCCATAATAAAGCGATTATATACTTAAAATGTGAACTATAAGTAGGCTTATCAAATGTTAACAAAATTTTAATAATCTACTTATGTATAGTCATTTTGTAGAAATATTTCAGTATAAACCATTAAACAGCAGTTTTTTTTACTGCCAATTTTCTCAGTAAATTATAAATTGACTACAAATATTTTTTTTTATTTTTACAATTAAGAGTAAATATCGATTGATTTATAAAGTGATCCTTGCACTATTAAAACAACCTGTCAGATTAAAAAAAGCTAATTGATCAATTAATTATTCTAATTAATTTTTTTCAAGTCCATAAATGTTGTAGAAATGCAACAAACTTTTTGAAGTATTAAAAATATCTTTGATTAGTGTATATGTATTACAGTGACCTCTCGCGAATTTACGCACTATGTGCTCACAGCAAAAACTGCGTAGTTAAACGAGAGATCGTAATTTACCGAGAGGTGCATTACAAAGTTGAAAGATTGAATATTTGCAAGAATATGCATTTTTACAATCCACTATTTTAATTTAAAGTATTATGTTGTTAATTCAAGACATACAATAAATTTATTTCTACAATACTAAAAAAACTTTAAATTATATGTATGTGTTTTGAGAGTTCTAACAAACGTTACCAAACGATAGTGGGTAGATTTGTGAGAGGTTATTGTATTTAAACAGTGTTCTAACAAGTTGTTGCTTATCTAAGTATAAATCTGTTATTGAAAAATTTCATACGAAATAAAATTCAATACATATTGTTCATAAAAAGTTGAGGAACAAGTAATAAAATTACTAAGTGGTAACGTTTATATGAACTAAAATATGTTAATAAGAACAGCAACAATAAATAAATAATTTTTTAGACGGTTAAATGCTCACACACTTATGCTTGGAACAAGATACAGCTCACAACTGTACAAAGTTATTCTGTCCTTATTTGAAGGATCGTTTCAACTGCCAACTAGGTCAGTTTTCTTATTAGTTTTAGTGTATTAATAATATGAGCTTTGTATTGCTTTAGGTTTATAAGAGTTTTTATTCCACTAAAAAGTTTCTAAAACTATTTGCGTTTAATAATTTATTTTATATTTTGTAAGTAACTCAGCTTTCTATCCTAATGAATAGATTTAAAATGTGTATATATTTGTACAAAATTGTACTTGGTATGTAATATCAAATAATTACAAACAAGTTTAAGTTCATAATAAAGCAATTATTTACTCAGAATGTGAATTATAAGTAGGCTTATCAAATGTTACGATAATTTTAATAATCTATTTATGTATAGGTATTTGTAAAAACGAAATACATTGTTTTGCAAAAGTTGAAATAGGCTGTAAATAAAAGCTTTGAATGTAAACTAGAAGTAAAATTTCAAATAATATAAAATATTTGGTCATCTGTTTATGAAAAGTCAATTAGTGAAAAATTTTCAGCATAAACCTATGGAATGCAATTGTTTTGTTGTCAATTTTCTCAGTAATTTGTTTAAAAGTAAATACCAATTTTTTTTTATAAAATAGTCCTTGCACTATTAACACAACGTGTCAGAACAAATTGAAACGATTATGCTAATTACACTCACCTCCCGCGAATCTACGCACATTGTGTCCACAGCGAAAGTGTGTAACTAAACAAGAGGTAGTAAATATACCTTCTATATCGGTTGTTTTTTTATATTTGATTAAATACAGTTTTTGGACTTTACCGCTTTTATTGTTCGCAGAAATAAGTTTCATTCAAGTTCTAATTGTGGAAAAGTTTTGAATAAAAATTTTTATCTGTTGAGAAAAAATATATTTTATACCTTGAATAAATATTGTTCTATAATACCACTCAAGATAAGTTTAATTTTAGGTGGGCTTACAAAAAATATGCTTAAAATAAAAGATTTATTGCCTTGAAATGAAACTTTATGCCATAAATATTGTGGGCAAACAATGTACTTTGTTTGAATTGTAGGTATGAAGGGGGCTAAAAAACCTAAAGTTTAAAAAACAAAGCCGTACAGTTTAAGAGGTTTTTTATCGAAGGCACTAACTAAAATTGCAAATTCATTATTTAATAAAAAATATATCTTCTATATTTATCCAAATATAAATTTGAATTATTTACGAAATATTTTAAACTATATTTTTTATTCTGTGAGAATTCTAAAATGCTAAACGGTAATGGGTGACCAAATGAGCGCTTAGATTTGTGAGAGATGACTGTAGTCCATTATTACTAATTACTTTAGTTGTGTCCATCAAAGTTGACACAAATGTTGTACAAATGCGTCGCTTACCTTTTCTCTTTTTTATATGAGTTTAGTAAAAAGGTAGTGACTAACTTTATTTAGTTTTAGAAATATATTTTATAATGTTTTTGTAAAGTATGTCATTTGCAAACTTTTGAAAGAACTTAATTTATCCATGACTATCGTATACACATTACATAGACCTTTCGCGTATTTACGCACAGTGTGCTCACAGCAAAAAGTGCGTAATTAAACGAGAAAACGTAATTTAACGAGAGGTGCATTACAAAGTTGAAACGAAAACGACTGAATATTTGCAAGAATATGCATTTTTACAACCCAACATTTTATTTTAAAGCATTTTGTTGTTAATTTAAAACATGCAATAAATTTATTGGTACAATATTAAAAAAGCTTTAAATTATAAATATTTATTTTAAGAGTTCTAACAAACGTAACTAAACGAGAGTGGGTAGATTTGTGAGAGGTTATTGTATTTAAACAGTGTTCTAACAAGTTGTTGCTTCTTTAAGTATAAGTTTGTTATTGAAAAATTTAATACAAAATAAAAATTCAATAGATATCGTTCACCAAAAATTAAGTAACAAAGTTACTAAGTGGTAATATTTATATAAAATAAAATATGTTAATAAGAACAGCAACATTAAATAAATAATTCTTTAGACGGATAGATGCTCACACACTTATGCTTGGAACAAGAAACAATTTACAACTGTTCAAAAGTATTCTGTTCTTATTGGAAGGATTGTTTCAACTGCAAACTAAGTCAGTTTATTTATTAGTTTTAGTATTTTAATATTAAGATATTGCTTTAGATTTATAAGAGTTTTTATTCCACTAAGAAAGTTTCTAAAGCTATTTGCCTTAAATAATTTTTTTTATCTTTTGTAACTAACTCAGCTTTCTATCTCAATAAATTGATTTAAACTATGTATATATGTGTACAAAATGCTACTAAATATGTTGGGTAGCTGTAAAATTAGCTCAAATTTACGAAATTGCACAAGGGCACAAAATTGCACGAAGACACTTTTGCACGAGGTGACATAAAACTACACGAAGAAACTTTTGCACGACGGTACATTTTTGCAACAACATACATTTTAGCATGTAAAATATATATTTGTACAAAATGCTACTAATTATGTTATCACAATTGATTACGACCAAATTTATGTCAGTAAGGTTTAAATCAAAAGTTTTATTTTTACTGAAACTATTCATAATCTGAACATTTTTTCGATTAAGTTTAGTTCAAATAAAGTATACATTTGTAAAATTGTTCACAATCTTTTATATTTAACGAATCACTTACACATAGTATATCTCCTTACTTATTTTGCTCATGATAGCTAAAATCGTCTCGAGGGGATATATTGTTCAACTTCGGGAAACCTTGATGTATATAATTGATTATACAGAGTTATAATAAACTGTTAATTCATTTTTTCTAGTAAAATTGATATAAAGTAGACTGAAGTCAATTGAATACACTAAGTAATGAAGGTAAGCTTTATAACCTTTTGTAACTGATTCAGTTTTCTGCCTTAATAAAAAGATTAAGACATTTTCAATTTATATATATTTCTACAAAATACCATTCAGTATGTAAAACTAAATAATTACGAACTAATGCAAGCCAGTAAGAATTAAAACACAAACTTAAAAAAAATTAGTTAGTTGAAAACAACTAGTATTAAAATAAAAGATAAACTAGTGTAACAAGTTATTAAATCAAGAAAACGTATATATTTTAATGTAGATAATGATTGTAATAATAATTTTAAGTCGGAGCTATTGTTACCAATTATTCGATATGTACCAGCAATTGACGTTACTTTTAGTTTTATTCTGCTAAAGTGCTTAATTTTATAAATATTTTATTCTATATGTTTGAAATAAGCGATGGTTTACTTCTAATTAAACAAATATGTCTGCTAAATATTTATAAAACTTCTTTTACTACTAGCTACTCTTGATTAATTAATTTCAGCACAAATGTTGTACAGGTTTGTCAAATAATAATTTTTTGTTTGAATTCGGTATTGTTACCAGATATTTTTTTTGCAGTCAACACACATAGTTATTATTAAAATTTACATCCATCGGTTCTATAGGGTCTATGTCATAGGTAGGCAGATTTTTATAAGTCGTGTCTTTCAATAATAGTTTGCTCGCGTGCCACACTTTTGAGAAAAAAATCGCAGTTATATTAAATAAATGTTTTATTTAGTGAAATTTAAACTAAAACCTTGATAATTTACCATAATCAATAGCAATTAGTAAATACATAGCCTAATTCAGTGCTTCTGAAATGGGGTTCCGCGGAACCCTAGGGTTCCGCGAAGCCTTTCGAAATTAAAAAAAAAATATTTATTCAATTAAACATTTTATGTAGAATTAAAATTAGGGGTTCCGCGGAAAAATTGAATTTTGGAAAAGGGTTCCGCCACTAGAAAAAGGTTCAGAAGCACTGGCCTAATTGTAGCTTAGCCTCAAATTTTATTACTTTTTATAAATATTTTTTGTTAGCTAATCGCGTATCGCAGTTAACTGTCCCCAGTTTGCCCTGGTATATGTGAATAAAATAAAACCATGTTTATATTGTGCGCATAAAAGTCTTTTATATTAACTTACAAATCAACTCAGTTTTTTATTTAATCAATCAAGTACTTTTTATTTAATGTCGTCACTGCTGTACAATTCATTCCTAATTTAAAACTCACAATTTTAGTCAGTAAGGCAGGATTGTTCCATTGTTTTACTGGGATGATTTTATTTTTTGAAGTATCACTATTGTTCTTTATTTAATATTAATTGATCTTCGTTGTCAATTGACTGTTAACGCAGCGGTTTTCAAATATTTCAAAAACTGTCCACAGCAAATTACTGAATACAAGTTCTGCGCATTCTAAACTATTGTATACATTTTTACTACTAATACTTTTGTTATTATGAATTAATTTTGAAGGATAAAGTAAAATTTGTTTTACAAAATCAATTAACTGCGTAGTGATTTTAATAATAAATTTTACAACTCATTGTTATTTCCGTGCACACTGAATATTTTTTTTTTTGAGAAACACTTTTTTACTCTGACTGTGAAGTTTAGCTAAATCATTATGCAGAAATAGTTTCTTTGTTCTACGAATTTTACTATGAAAAGAATTAATTTCTTAAAATCTTAGATAAAAAAACGAAGTATATTGTATATGATGAACATTAAGTTTAGTTTGACTTTCAATAACAAATTTAATACTTGAAGTGTTTTTATTTTCTTTGCTTCAACCTTTGCAACTTATCAGTTCTATCTTAACATGCTCACCAATAAAAGTTTTTTTTTAATAAGTACAATGTTTCAAAAAAAAGCTTACTTTAACTCACTGTGACCCTTAAACGACTTTTTATTTTTTAGTAAAGATTATGTCTCTTCTGATCCGTACTAGAAGCTGTTGTTATACAATACAAAAAGTAAACATAAATAACAATTTTAATATGTAATATAAGTATTAAAATCAGTTTTCATACAAAATCTATTGTTTCAATAACAACTCATACTGATTATAAAATATTATTTGTTTTTATATTTATTATTATCTGGTTACAATATATAACTGTCGATTCCTTTATTCAGTAAGCGCTTTTGATTTTCAATTTTTTTTTAAACTATATTACATCAATCATTATGTGTGTATACAAAAGTAAATGTTTATAAAATTATTTTGTAACTATAAGCTAACTGTTTAGTTTGGATATAAAAGCATACTTAACACCTGGGTTTTTACTAAACTAGGAAAAATAAAATCCGGGATTTAAAAAAAAAAAACTATAATTTAAAAAAAACCTTGTGTTCAATATATGCTTGTCAATTAAAAGTTATCAAAAATTTGTCTAAATGAAAATTTTAAAACGTATGAATTAATTTTGGCATTCTGAAACATTATTAATATCATACAACAGAAAAATAAGATTTTGTACTAAAGGTGTTGTAAATTTTTAATATTTTAGTGAAAACTAAGTCAACTGTTAAACCTTAGTTGAGTTTAGTATCCTTAATAACTTTTGATAAAAACATAGACTTAAGAATTTAGCTTTCTTTTGCATATTTTAAAATGAATTGATATAGACATTTTATAACTTGGGTACTTTACACATAGTGAAAAGATTGCTAAGTTATCTAAATATGTAAATGCTTATGTATAATATGAATAAGTTATAAATAACTAACAACTTTAGTACTTAACTGTTGATAAAAAAGACATTCAATTTTTCTAGCATTCTTAAGGTTTTTTTTTTAAGAAATGAAATTATCAAGAATATTTATATTACAATATCTTTTGTATTTCACAAAAAAAATCCAACTCGATTTTAAATGAAGTATTTTATTATCTCCTTTAATAGAAAAGAAAGTATAATATTTTGTGTTTAGAACGCTAGTTTTGAAATCATCATTTGAAAAGAGTAATACATTAGTGAAAAGTTATAAATATACTTAATTTTTGATCTTCATATTACATTAAATGCAATTCAAAGTATTGAAAAGTTATAAATTAAAAATAAGTCAAGTATTGTAAATAAAAAATAATTAAACTAATTTATCAACTAAAACAAATTATGATAAGAACAAGTTTCGAGTTTTGTTAAACTTTTTTAACAATTTTCGATTTATTTCCCTTGTCACAAATATCATAGTTTTAGTTTTATCTTATATTAGTAAAAAAAATATAGTTATTATAAGTATAAACTATAGTTATTAAAAGCATAAACTAATATTTACATAGGCTATTTATAACATTAAGAGCTTAACAAAAGAATTTGTCATTTGAAAACCCCAGGTGAACTTAATTGTATATTTAAGAAATAATCTTTTAATTATCAAACTTATAACTTATAATAAAAAAATTAACACTACTTAAGTTAATATATTCAGGCGACTATCAATCAGTTTTCGGTTAGGGGATTTTTTTTGGTTCATTGAACAGAAAATTGGTAAAAAAAAGGTGCTCACCTTTCGGCGGCACCTTCAAGAAGTTTGAAACTTGAAAAAAAATATATTCATAAAAATAATAAGTGGAATGATAAAAATACAGCTACAAACGACAAAAAAAAATGACTCTCTTGAGGTAGCTAATTTGTAAAAAATTGGTAAAAAAACAGACGCTCATCTTACGATGAACGTCTTTCAAAAAAAAAATATGGAAGAAAAAGTTGGAAAAAATTCGAGCAAAAACGGCCCCAATTTCGCCCGCGGGCGAAATTGGGGCCTTTTTTGCTCGAATTTTTTCCAACTTTTTCTTTCATACTCTACCAATCCTTCACTTTCCATTCAAAATTCAATTCTCACAACTTTTCGAAAAAACTCCCCCTCCCTTAATTTGAAAATATTTTTTCAAAGCTTCTGCTTACACCGCAAAATGCTTTTTATCAGCTCTGATCGTGACGGCGACTGCGAGATGCAGCCGCTTCTCTGCCCGTCACATTTTGAGTGCTTCACCTTTCGCCCCTGCATTTTCTTCCGCCTTCTCTGCTTCAGTCGCCCGCTTGAAGCTTCTATAAATGCACGGCTTTAATCACTTCATTTCTGCACTCGTTCTTTTAACTGGGCTGAATCATCTCAGAGCTTTATGCTTACTTCTATGGCTGCTTTCGGACGGTACTTGCCTTTATTCTTGCTCTAATTTCCCTCCCTACACATACAATCGGGTCTGCTATGCGACCTTAACTGCTGCGCTCTTTCGATGCCAGCTTAAGTCGACGGCCAGTCGACTCAAGCTATAACCAATCCCTGCCTGCATTAACAACCAAACCGCCTTGACGACTTCACGTCTACCCGCCTCGACGCCAGTCGACTCAAGCTATTACCAATCCCTGCCTGCATTAACAACCAACCCGCCTTGACGACTTCACGTCTACCCGCCTCTACGGCCAGGCATTTCCTCGTTAAAAGCCTACAACGCTTTGCATTATAAAATCCCTAAGCGTCAAGTCGACCGAACGCACGAAAGCGTATCTCTTACTAGTGTAACATTAAGCATACGCGTATGATGCCGAAATGCTCTTGTTGGAAATATTCTACTAGGCTACCTCAAGAGAGTCAAACTTTCACCTTTACTCAACTTTTTTTCATTACATGTACTTCTTTATACCTATATAAAATTTGTTTAGTCTTATAAAATTTTTGCCAAACACTTTAGAGACACCGATAAGGTACGCACTTTAAAAGGTACGCACTTGAGTAAAATTAAGTTTCAAATAAAGTGTACATCACCTCTTAACATTTTACCAGCAGTCTAACAGATTGTAAGGTTATCATACCTCTTTATAACAATTATTCTGATAAAAACTGTACTTTGAGCTAAATTGTTTGTTTATTACATAAGTATGCTGTATAATTGTAACGGTATACTATTAATTTCTTGTTTATTTTTGCTAACTAGTTTTTATTTTCTCACAACCAAACAAACGATAGTGGCAAACTTGCTGTGAAAATATCCAACATTCATCTGAGCACATAGCAGTCAAGTTTTACCTGCAACATGCACATTATTTCACGCAATTTAAATCCATGGTGATTGGAAACAAGAGCAGGAGAAACTCACATGTCAAAGCTGCATACAAGACTTTTGAGCTAAGTATATTTGAAGGTAAAATATATACAACATTTACAAACATGTACTTTAAAAGCTATTTGAGAAACCTACTAACTTGTATTAGTTTTTAGATAAGTGAATTTAAAAAAATGTATTATGTTTAAGGCTTTTTATATCAAATCAATTACAAACTGGTATTATTTTTTTCAAGGCAAAACTTAATAGATAAATAGTAATAATGTAATATTTAAACAATATTTAACTCTTTAAACAATTTTTATGACTATATTAAATTTTCACTAGCATTTGTTTTTGTATATTATATGACTATATAAAAGTTTGTTTTAAAGTACTAGTACACAAACAGTTGTTGAGCCTGATACGTTACAACAAGCTGTTTGGATTCATAGATTTGAATTAAAATGCGATATCATTTTTTCGAATAAGCACATTCCTAGTATAATTCAAGTTTTTATGACATATTAATTTACTATTAAATCTTAAACAATTATTTTGTAGGCTTAGAGTTTTTGGATAAACACAATTGTTTGTTAATACTTTGTTTCTCATCTTACTAAGTAGAAACCAATTTATAGTTTAAGCTGTCAATGAACTGTATGCTTCAAAAAACACTAGGTGGTACTTTCAATAACTGTTAAATATATTCTGTTAAAATGTACTTTATATTTGTTTGTCAGTAATGCCAGTTTGTATCCTGCTTAACATAACTGATGTTAAACAACATTTACCACAAAAACAAACATCACACATACAGAAAAGCTTTTGTATTCTACTACGATTGTTCATACCTTTGTTACTGAGAAAAGTGAAAAAGTCTTACAGTATTTTTTTCTGAAATAGCTTTATTTTGAAAAATGTACTACTAGTAAATAAATATGTTGTTAAGTTAATTGTTACATTAATACAGTATATAAAATGTAGTTGTTAAGCTGTAAGAGTTTGAAAAACTATAACAAAAAATGTTATGTCAGACAATTAAAAAAAATTAGTAGACATCAAGATAGTAAGTACTTAATTTTTTTTAAACTTAATCTTGACCATTCTGTTTTTTTAACTATATTGCTATTAATACATCCATTTCGTATTTAGACATTATTTCCTTTCTTTACAGTTTTTCATTGTTAAAAATTGCAATTCTAAATCAAAAAATTAAAATAAAGGGCTTTAATGTTTTCGGATATATTGTTGATTTCGTCAATACTTTTATATTTACTAATGAATTTAATTAAACAAATATTTTAAACTGTTGTTAGTTTTTACAGATATTATAATATCTAATCGTTTTTAAGTATACGATAGAAAAGGTTTGAGTTTTATTTATTAAACTAATTAATTTTTAAATATACAATAAATATTTCATGATTTTCCTTATTTAACTTAATATATTAGATAAGATTTATATTCTTTTCAACCACCATTAGTAACTTAAAATAAAACAAACATTGAAAGTTTTGACTAATTTATTCTCGCAACAAATAACAACTTAAAAATCTAAAACGCTAAGTTTCAAAGCAATAAATTTTCAAATTGTACTTTATTCAAGTTTTAAAAACTATTTTTATAATTAAAAGCTACAAAATTTTCTATATGGGAACTTTTCTTTGAGGTTTAGCCGGAACAAAAAGGTTTTAAGTTTTATTAATTTGAAAAATAGTTAAATATAAGAATTAAATAACGCCTAAAAGTTTAAAACTTTGTGCCTTTAACTTACAGAAACTTAAGAAAGAAATATTTAATAACTGGATAAATCGGTAAAAAAGAAGAAAAATTCAAAAACAATACGTATTCAAACTAAACTAACAAATATATTTTAATCTTTAACCACCAGAACTACAAACAACAAAAACTAAATTCATTAAATACTTTGTTCTTACGATATGTCAGAAATAGAATACTTTTTCGGAATATATAAAATATTTCTTCATGCATAGAAAGTGAAAAGTCAACAAAAGGGGAAATTCCCCGAGTCGAAAGTGGCGGTATTGTACTAAGCAGGGATAAATACGGGATTCAAGAGTGGTGGAGCTTGTGGGGGCAGTGGGACCCTTTTTTGATTCTTCCGTCGCAGCACACAGATATCGAGGGGTCGTACACGTGCAATCCTCCGCAGCAAGCCTGAAAAATGAAAAGAATAAATATTAATACTTGAGAAAAATGGATATTGCATAAAATTTATTTTAATTGATGTTTGCAAAAATAAATGTATTTCGGCTTTGTTATATGTAACAATATGTCAAATTTTACAATACTTGACCAAATAGTCATAAAAATTAAAATATCGATAAAACCAGTTTTTATGCATTTCAGCTAGAATAAAACAAATTGTAACCCTCCACAACAGACATGAAAACAGTTTAGAGATCTAAATAAAAAATACTTGTAAAATTAAGCAACATATTGATTTTTTTTAGGTTTAAAATATTTTTGAACTTTAAACAAAACTAAAATTTTTAACAGCATTACCTAATTTTTAAAGGTTGGTACAAGTAAATTAACCATCTTAGTTTATAACATATACTTAATTGTCTTTATTTCTTTAGAAAAGACACATTGTAATAAATTTCATGGTTTTATTATTAATCAAGCCCTAATCAGCTTAAATTATATTAATTGTACATTTTTTATTGAACACTGTTTTTGTAATTACGTTTAATTTTTTTTGTGTGCTGCGGGTTTTAAATAAAACAAACAAAGATTAATTAAATAAGAAAGACCTCTCCTCTTTACTTTGTTACATAAACACATACATTATTATGATCAGGTAATTTGTTTTTAACCTCAGACAAAAACCTTTAAGCTAAAAATCGTCTTTTGAACAAAAAAAAAATCAGATAAAAGCATTTAAAGAACAATTGCTTATGTCTGGTCTATACAAATGTTTATTTAAATACCAAAAAAATAATTGCTTAGCAGAAATTATGGTGAAGATAAAGATCTATCACGTGCTTTTGTTGTTAAATATCAAATTATAAATTGACTGATTACATTGTTAATTTCACTAGTTTAATATATTGTTCTGATAAATTATTTCAATTTATGTGTTAGACTATAGTAGTAACTAAGAAACAAATAGTTTTAAATTTTTTTCATTAACAAAACAAAGTATGTGTTTAAAAACCAAGTATACTATTTGTTTGACTCAACAAAAATTTATAATTTCTGATTTAATATTTTCGATTATTTTTACGATACGTAAAAAAGAAATAAAGAAATTCAATAACATTTAGTTTTTAATTTTAAGTAAGTTGTTTATATTCTTTATAGTTGTATGATGGCTAAACAAGTCCTAATTTTTTACTACATACCAAATGTTTAGAGTTAAATGGTATTATCCATCTTTTTTTTGGGAAATCAATAAAGAAATAAAAAATTTCTATCAAAGTCAACAGTTTCCTTAAATAATGCACATTACAATAAACAAATTATACCGTTATTTTGAAATTGAGTTTATTTTTTGAAACTTTTGATTGGAATTAACTTTGACATGATAAGTTTTTCTGCAATATTTGCTACTTTTTGCAGTTTATTATTATTTTTACAACCAAAAACTGTTATATTTACTCACTTTTTTAGAACTTGCGTAAGGAACTCCGTTGCAACCTCCGCAACAGGCATCAGGTCTCAGGCTCATGAGGGAAATTCCCTTTTTACATTTCTTTCCCGACCCCTCGCGGAAGAAACATATGCACTGCTGCAAGCACTTGTCTGTGTTTTCTATAGATAAAAAGTCAAATATTATTTAATTCCAATTATATAAAGTTTTTTTTTTCAGTAAATAAAACAAGAAAAAAGTTTAGTTATATATTTAGATTTTCAAAATCATAACGTTTGTAATTCTGTAAGAAATTTAACTTAATTGAAAAACATAACTATTTTTCATCAGACTTATTTCATTTATTTTGCATTTGTTTACTACTAGTTTAGTTTCTATTGTATAAAACTAATACAAACCTTCAACATTGATGGAATCGGTTTTAAATATTTCCTTCTCGCTGCTCAACAACGTTTTAAGTTGTCCCTGCAATTCTTCAGCTTGTAACTCCCTGTTGGCGTATGTTGGTGAGAACAATGAGTACTTAACTGTGTATTCATTCTCTTCTTCTACTGCTTCCGATCTGTATGAGAGAATGAATATTAGTGTTTAGGGATGATTTATTAGAAATTTATACAACTATTAGAGTTAAATATAAACTTATAATGTTTCTTGTGAAAAATTGGAGTCGATATAGATTTATTAGCACTTATAAAAAGTATAAGAAATGTAAAAAAAATATGTAAATTAAAAAAAATATATGTAACAAGCTTAAGTAGTAGTTGCTTTAGAAGGCTTCATACAAAGGTTTTAATACTATAAATAAGCTCTTAGTTAAAATAGTTTTGTAAAGTTTTACGTTGCAAATCCATCAAAACACCAGCACTAAAAAACAACTTTATTGCTTAAACTCAATATTTTTGGTTTATAAAACATTTAAACTAAAAATAACTAACGAGATTCCGTTCTTTTTGACATCTTCAATTTCTACAACTATATCTGTCACTCCGGAGTTAGTCAAAACTTTCAATATCTGCAAAACATAGTTAAATTTTAACTTTTTATCTATTTTACCTATTTAATCTAAAAACCTAATATCTATTTACAAATATTGACGGTTGAAAGGTTAACAGCTGCACAAAGTGTTTTTTAAGTGATTAACATTCTAATAAATCTCATGAATGGTCAATGGAAGCTTTATCAAATGTCACAATTTACATCAAAGGTCACTAAAGGGCTTTTTATTTAATCGGATTTTTGAGCGAGATCGCCTGAAAGGTCTGTCTAATCTCCTTTTTATTGAGAATTGGCAGTAAAGTTTGTCGTCGTTAGTGTTTTGATTAGTAGTTCGTAGAAAAACGAGCTAAATTAGAAAAATAAATTGTAAAAATTAAGTTTGAGTCACCACAGGGAAACTAGTTTCAATTACAACACAATAT
The DNA here is from genome assembly GCF_965202585.1 of Thalia democratica. Lineage (NCBI taxonomy): Eukaryota > Metazoa > Chordata > Thaliacea > Salpida > Salpidae > Thalia > Thalia democratica. The sequence continues at coordinate 40,607 of NW_028139508.1, forward strand.
GAAATAGTAAAGAAACACTGTTGACAATAGATAATGAAATCTTTTTTTTCTTAATGTACCTAAAGTTTATGAACTAATGTACAAGGTATGCTAGATATTTTCGTAAAACTTTATGTTTTTGAACTAGTGTTTGTTTTGTCAACTGATATTTTTATGTATGTGATGACAAAAATAACTTATTGTGTACATTTGAAACAAGTATTGCAAAATTTTTGATTAAAGTCTTCTTTAAACAGTTTTAAAGTTCAAAGAAAAAAAACTTATGAAAGCTTATTTTGTCCATAAGTCTCAGTAAAAACAAAAACTTTATCTGCCTAGCATTGATTTATTAATAACTATTAAAAAAAAGTTGTAAAACTTGAGAACAAGATTTCTTCTGTTGTGTTTATAAGTTATTTATTCAAATAAAGATGTTAAAATTAAATATTTTATTTACAACCAGGTTTTGGTGACAAAATTTGCGACCTTTTCAAGTGAAATAAAATAGTTTTAGTTTAGATATTTTAGTGAAGACAAATAACTGTAAAGTTATTTATTCAAAAAGGCCGTCTAATGCAAAATAAAATATGTCAAGTAAAGTAAATTTATTAACACTGTAACTATTTTAAACTGTTAAAATGAAATATTACTAACAACATTACTTGAAAAAACCTTATACAATACATTATTTATAACATGTAGCTTTAAATAACTCTGTAAAATAATAAAAAAATGATTGATTGTAACCGAACACGTCAAATAAATCACAAGCACTAAAGTTTCTTGTTTTCGTAACTAGCATCAAAAGCGCGTTGTAATTCTTTGGAATTCGTGTTTTTGGTAAAAGTTGAAAAACTTGTTTTCAGTAAATTTTTAATAGTCAGAGCCTGTGCAATGGTCTTAATCTATGAAAGCGTCAGAAACAATATTTTATTTAATTATTTTTATGCTTATGCAAAAACAAACTATTTTTTTGTTTTTATTTATGTTTACAAGATATTAAAATTTGATATACTGACAAGTTTAAATACAATTAACCACAAATTAGACTGTTCTTGTGTTTATACACTTTATTGTACTTGTTAAAAAGATTTTACTTTTTTTTTAACTTTTATTTAAGTCTACAAAACATATAAAAGATTAATTATGAAATTATTTTACCAAAAATTTAATAAAAAGCATATTTTTAGAGATTAAACTTTGTGTCGCAAAAATACATCTGCTAAGAAATATAATAAATAAAAAATAGAAATATGTATATAAATTTTTTGAAACATTTTATTGCAGACTACATCAGTTTAATATCGGTATTCGAAATTGGCATGTAATAGGCAATTGGGCTACAATAAATAGATTAGAGACCACATATAAAATCGGAATTCATTCAAAGTACTGTTTGATCAGCTGTAGAAATTTAACATTCGAACGTTCGTAGAGTTTAAAAATACCAGGGCAAAGTTAAAAGTTTTAAATAAGTTCGTTTTGAAGTGCTTACGTAATACAACAAGTATTGACCACTTAACTTACTGTTGAACTTGTTTGAAAATTAAAAATCTAAAACAACTTCTTGCAGAACTATTTTATAGAGTATTTTTTTTAATACGTTAGTCTTTGTATTATATGAAACATCACAAAAAGAAAAATGATGCAGTAAAAAAGGCTAATTGAAAATAATTAGCCTACAAAATATTTCATTTTTATTCTTTCTACTTAAACTAGCTACTTCAAAGCTAGTTGTTATTATAAGATTTTTTTTTTCAGGCTTTTTGCTAACAATTTTAAATCATACAACTCTTAAGCTCGCCGTTTAAGTTTAAGTTTTTCAAAAATTTAAATTTAATAATAAAGAAACCTATTCAAGGGTTAAATTTTATTGTATTTATAAAATGTTTTGCAATCTAAGAAACTGAAATTCAACTATTCTCAACAAATTGAATTATCTAAGTAAAGTTTTGCAATAAGTCCTGGACAAGAAAATAACAGGTATCCAAGTGGTGTGCGACTCGATTACCGAAAGGTTCTTCGTGCACCAGGTCCTAGGATTAAGCTTTTTAGCGATTATTTTTTGTAGTTCAATAAATAATATGTATTATTATTGTTTATCGAAAAATAGAAAAAGCAACTTTTTTTGAAAAAAATAATATAGATTTTCTTTATAAATTAAATTAAGTAAAGTATAAGTTTAAAAAAGGTCATTACTTAATCAAATATGATAGTTAGCTTTAAATGTACTGTTTTTTTTTACTTTTATGTCGTAGTATTCATTAAATTCTAATTTAAGTTTGTTGCCTTACATATTATTTAATTTTTTATAACTCAACTTACAAAACAAAACTATAATTATTTTTGTTAGTACAAAATTAAACTTTTAAGCCTTGTACTAAACTAATAATAAATTTGAAAAACACTTTTGCTTATTTAACTTTTCGCCCATGATGTTGTAAAGATATTTAATAAACAAAAATAAAACCCACAGTGCTGTAAAATTTTCAGAAAAAAAAAATTTCCAAGCACAGATGAAAACAAAAAGACTTTGATGGCAAAAGAATTCAGGTATGTATTTATTTAATATTTATTTAATGACTAACTCAACAAAAAAAATTACTGATACAAATATCATATTTTCACATATAGGCCTTATTGTTCTTAACAAAAATATCATAAGAGTTGCCACACAGTCAGACTAGTTTAAATTTAAGAAAACACAGACATGATTAAAGTTTTTTTTTAAAGTCAGACCTTTTTAAATTTTATATTCTTATTATTAGGCTGTTTTCTTTACATTAAAATTAATTTATTTTATCTTAATTATTCAAATATATCTTAACTTAAGCCATTCTAATGGTTTTTGAAAATATTCAAGCTTGATTAATGTATATTCTGGAGTCCAGATATAACCTGGAATTCAAAAATTAAGGAAAATATGATCTAGAATTAAATATATTTTTCTTTAAACCTGGAAATGTAAACAAAAATCTTGTTATTAACCAATATTTAAATAAAATTTTAATGAAATTTAGTAAAAAAATGAAATCTAGATAAGTTAGAAGGTAATTATAATGCAAAATTATTTTATAAATTAGTTAGATAATTTTTTAAAAGGAATTACAGTACCTTTCCGGTTATTCTATGCTATATCTAGCAACAAAACTTGTTTTCCAAAAAACTGAAAGAAAATAAAAAATCAGAACTTTTTGTTTTTTAACCAGTGCATTAAAAGCATGATTTATTATTTTTTCAAATTTTAAATACTCATAATAAAATCAGGCTGCAATAAATTCATATGGATTTTAAATAAAATTTCTCAAACTGTTCAAAACTATTTTGATGGCTTTGGTTGCAAACATTAAAAATAAAAATAAATTTAAGGTTGCCACACACTTATGCTCAGGATATTTTTGAGTTTTTGAAAATCTCAGGATAACTGGATTTTATTAATTTATTTATATAACAGTTTTGTGTTTTTTATAATAGACTTAAGATAGTTCAAATAGAAAAAAAATCAGGACAGATTAAGTTGATCTTGTTTAATAATTGCTATTTTCAGTATAACTAGTTTTCTTCAAGAACTTGATTTTTATTGATTTTGAAATGCTTGTTTTAGTTTCCTGCTGGCTTTTCAATACTTTTAGAAATATCATTGTGTTTGTGCTACAGCAAAAAACACTTTTAAGGATTTTAAAAAATCAGTAAAGCTCAGAATAGCTTAAGGTCACTTAGTACAGTTTTTTGACTCAAAGATTGGCAACCCTGTAAGTTTAAGTACCATGTGTTTGATAATACTTAATAATACTTATTTACCGTATACATTACAAAGTTTTAGTTTACTTTAATTTCAATTACTATAATTTACAAAGTGACAAGTTCAACATAGGGCGCCTATTTTACTTGATAAATCTGAATTTTGACAAACTCTCATGAGTTAAAATAATAAGTTCTGAGTTGAACAAAAATAGTTAAGTAATTACATAGCATGATGTTCACCAATATCGAAATTACATCATATTTAATATCTATTGTCACCATAGTTTTATGCTAAAAATCAATGTTTAAAGCCTAGTATGTTTAATCTAAAGAGATACTTTGTTTTAAACTAGCTTTACAAATAGATAAATAAAATTAAATTTGTTTAATAATTAAGTTTTCATTTTCTAGATTTGTAGTAATATAAATTATTCTAAAATGAAAGTGATTAAATATTCAAGTTTTATTGAATTATGATTTATAAATTAGATTTTATTATATGTGTTTATAAATTGTTGTTTTTGTCTCAAATTATTGTTAAACTAGACCTCAAATAAAATAAAGTTTCAGTTTGATATTGGTGTACATCATGCTTTTTTTTTTTTTTATGGTAAAAAAACATCAGTCTCAAACTCTACCCCTTGCAACGATAAACGTTTTCTGGGGGTAATTATCAATATTTGTGATATGTAAATTAAAATTATTGTTATTTAAAGCTATAACTATTTTATTATATATTAAAAGTATCATATTAATATCTTTTAAGTGATAAAATAAACATTTTTTGTCTTAGATTTTAATTTTAACTAAAAAAGGACAATTAAGCTTGAGCTTAAAAAAACCTGGACGAAAATTAGAAAACTTGGAAAAAATATCTTATATACCAGTGGCCACTCTTTTAATAACATACTACCTGAAGTTAAATTTAAATCATTAGTTTTGTTGTTTTGTTTAATTAACTTTTTTTCAGTTTAATAGGATTTTACACTAATAAGTTGTATTATAAATAAATTAATAATAAAACTGCTGCAGATTAACTGTACTGATATAATTTATTGTATATTAATAATTTAAAGTACATGTAGTGCTGAAATAATTATATTTTTAAAAGAAATGTTTCAGCAGTATTTATATTTACGTAATGGTTATAACTGTACAAATATATGAAAAAAAAATTAAACTGATAAATGTACTTATTACATAAAGTTTTGATATTATGCTCAATATATAAATGGTTACATAAAACTAATGTACTTTATGAAGTTATTGTTGATTTATACATTTGGCTTAACAGTATTTCTGGGGGTGCACAACTATTCAAAATCTGATAATTCAAATTCTTAAAAAAAAAAGTTGAAAAGGAAACAACTAAAAAAGTAATGTATATATGGAAATTAAAAAAAAATATTTAGATCCTATTAGTATCTACAATCCGTTTTTTTCTTTTTGCAAAACATAAAATATTTTTTGAGATGGGGCTTAAAAAAAGTAAAAAACTTATTTAATTTTAATAATTTTAAAACATCTTAAAATTTTTTTAAGGTTTTGCGAAAAAGAAAAAGCAGCTTGTAGATATTGATACAATCTACATTTGTATTTTTTATTTTTTTCAAATTTATAATACTTTTTAAGATATAGTCTTTTAAATATTTTTATAGGAATTTGAATTGTTAAAGTTTGACTTGCTTAAATTTGAATTGTCATTGAATTTGAATATGGCTAGTACTTTTCACCTTTTTTTTAAGTTTAAAGTTACATTGGATATGTTACAGACTAGGTTTGAGTGTTTAACAATTTGCTTATGGTAGGAGCAAACTAAAATTTAAAGGTTAAAAGCAACTTGTAGCGCCTGCTTTTAAACTTTCTAACAGGAGCTAATGTTAAACTTTTTAATGAAATATTATTAAAATTGATTTTATCTACCTAGGTTCTAGTTTTAAATTATATAAAAAAGAAAGAATCACCGTATTTGTACTAGTTATAAAATTATATACAAAACTTTTAAATGAATGTCGTTAAAAGTGTAACCATTGGAGACTTTATATCATTCACAATATTTTGAATTTTTTTTTTTAAATACAGTTATAACTACTGTTATTGGCACAGTTTATTCCAACATTGCTTTACAAAGATTAAAATAGGCTCTTAAATGAAAGTTTAGAATGTGAACTATTAGTAAGTTTTAAAATAATATAAAAGTTATATTCGTCTTTTATTTATAGCCACTTTGTAATAACGTTTCAGTATAAACCATTGGACAGCATTTTTTTAACTGTCAATTTTATCTTAATTATTTAACTTAATTACAAATCTTTTCAAATTTAAAAGTACATACCAATTTTTTATAAAATGATCCTTGCACTATTAAAGCAACCTGTCAGAACAAAATAATTATGCTAATTAATTCATTATTCTATTTAATTTTAATTGGGTCCATCATTGTTGACACAATGTTGATACAAATGCGTAAATTTTCCAAAATATTAAATATACTTATAGTTAGTGTATATACACTACAGTGACCTCTCTCTACGCACAGTTTTCCCACAGCAAAAGTGCGTAGTTACACAAGAGAACATAATTTAAAAAGAGGTGCATTACAAAGTTGAACAAAATCAACTGAATATTTGCAAGAACATGCATTTTTACAAAAGTACATTTTAATTTAAAGTATTATGTTGTTAATTGAAAAAATACAATAAATTTATTGCTTCAGTAGTAAAAAAGGGTGCACGACTATTCAAATTTGGACTATTCAAATTCCGACAATTTAAATTCTTAATAAAAAATTGTAAAGGCTATAAGTAAAAAAATAAGATATATTTGTCAAAAATAAAAAATATAAATGTAGGTTACATAAATATCCACAAGACATTTTTTATATTCTGCAATAAACTTAGTATTTTTTGAGATATGGCTCGAGTAAATCAAAAAACATAGTTATTTTAGTAAATTTATGAAATCTTTGAAATGTTTTAGATTTTGCAAAAAAGAAAGCTTGTAAATATTAACAAGATCTAAATATGCATTTTTTATTTTTTTCAAATTTATTTTACTTTATGAGATATAGTCTTTTTAGTAGTTTTTTAAGAACTTGAGTTGTCAAAATTTGAGTTGTCCGAGTTTGAATTGTAATTTAACCAGTAAAAAATATTTAAATTATAAATATTTTTTTTGAGAGTTCTAACAAACGTAACCAAACGAGAGTGGGTAGATTTGTGAGAGGTTATTGTATTTAAACAGAGTTCTAACAAGTTGTTGCTTATTTAAGTATAAGTTTGTTATTGAAAAATTTCATACAAAATAAAGTTCAATAGATTTCGTTCACCAAAAATTATAAAAAAAAAAGTTACTAAGCAGTAGAATTTATCTATTTGAAAATATGCTAATAAAAATAGAAACATTTAATAAGTATTTTTTAGACGGATAAATGCTCACACACTTTCGCTTGGAACAAGATACAAATCAAAACTTTACAAAAGTATTCTGCCCTTATTGGAAGGATTGTTTCAACTGCCAACTAAGTCAGTTTTTTTATTAAACTTAGTGTTTTGATAATATGAGCTTTGTAATGATTAAGATTTATACAGGTTTTTAATCCACTAAAAAGTTTCTGAAACTATTTGCGTTTAATAAATTTAATTTAATTTTAACTTTTGTAAGTGACTCAGCTTTCTATCCTTATAAATAAATTTAGTTTGTATATATTTGTACAAAATGCTACTTAGTACGCAATATCAAATAATTACTAACAAATTTAATTCCATAATTAAGTTAATATATACTTAAAGTTTTATGTATGAATTATGTTCTTACTACAATTGAACTTTAAGTAAAAAATCCTAGTTTTCATAGTTATGATTATTTAGTGTATAAACTAATTTATAATTATATATTCATAATTATACAGCAGTTACGATGTTTAGTCTGAAAGTTATTGCTAAAAAACATCGAGTATGAATATGAGGCCAACTATATAGTTTTAGCTCGATATTGGTACGAATTTATGCTGGGTATTTAACAATAATTGTTTTCTTTACATTTGTATAAGACTTATTTTTCAAGATGACTGTTTAAAACATACCTTTTCTATAAATCGATCCTTGCACTATTAAAACATCATGTCAGAACAAAACAATTGTGCTATTTAATCAACTAAATATTACTAACTAATTCTTATTGGGTCTATCAAATGTTGTACAAATTCGTCAATCTTTCTAAAGTATTAAATTTATCTATGATTAGTGTATATACATTACAGTGACCTCTCGCAAATTTACGAATACTGTGCCTACAAAAAAAAGTGTAGTTAAACGAAAGAACGTAATTTAACGACAGGTGCAATGTAATTTTAAAACCAAAACAAGTGAATATTTGCAAGATTATGCATTTTTACAAAAGTAAATGTTGTTTATAGCATTATTTTGTTAATTCAAAACATACATTACAATAAATTATTGGTAGATAAACTTCAAATTGTATATATTTTTGTGTTTTTTTGTAGATTTGTGAGAGATTATTGATTTATTCAGTGTTTTAACAAGTTGTTGCTTATCTAAGTGTAAGTTTGTTATTGAAAATTTCACACAAATAATAATTCAATAGATATCGTTCACCAAAAATTTAGGAACAACTAATACAATTAACAAGCGGTAACATTTATCTTATTGAAAATATGCTAATAAGAACAGCAACATGAAATAAATATTTTTTAGACGAATAAATGCTCACACACTTTCGCTTGGAACAAGATACAAATCAAAACTGTTCAAAATTCTTCTTATTGGAAGGATCGTTTCAACTGCCAACTAGGTCAGTTTTCTTATTAGTTTTAGTGTATTAATAATATGAGCTTTGTATTGCTTAAGACTTATACTGGTTTTTATTTCACTAAAAAGTTTCTAAAACCATTTGCTTTAAATAACTTATTTTATATTTTATAAGTAACTCAGCTTTCTATCCTAATAAATAGATTTAAAATGTATATAAATTTGTACAACATTCTACTTGGTATATAATATCGAATAATTACAAACAAGTTTAAGTCCATAATAAAGCGATTATATACTTAAAATGTGAACTATAAGTAGGCTTATCAAATGTTAACAAAATTTTAATAATCTACTTATGTATAGTCATTTTGTAGAAATATTTCAGTATAAACCATTAAACAGCAGTTTTTTTTACTGCCAATTTTCTCAGTAAATTATAAATTGACTACAAATATTTTTTTTTATTTTTACAATTAAGAGTAAATATCGATTGATTTATAAAGTGATCCTTGCACTATTAAAACAACCTGTCAGATTAAAAAAAGCTAATTGATCAATTAATTATTCTAATTAATTTTTTTCAAGTCCATAAATGTTGTAGAAATGCAACAAACTTTTTGAAGTATTAAAAATATCTTTGATTAGTGTATATGTATTACAGTGACCTCTCGCGAATTTACGCACTATGTGCTCACAGCAAAAACTGCGTAGTTAAACGAGAGATCGTAATTTACCGAGAGGTGCATTACAAAGTTGAAAGATTGAATATTTGCAAGAATATGCATTTTTACAATCCACTATTTTAATTTAAAGTATTATGTTGTTAATTCAAGACATACAATAAATTTATTTCTACAATACTAAAAAAACTTTAAATTATATGTATGTGTTTTGAGAGTTCTAACAAACGTTACCAAACGATAGTGGGTAGATTTGTGAGAGGTTATTGTATTTAAACAGTGTTCTAACAAGTTGTTGCTTATCTAAGTATAAATCTGTTATTGAAAAATTTCATACGAAATAAAATTCAATACATATTGTTCATAAAAAGTTGAGGAACAAGTAATAAAATTACTAAGTGGTAACGTTTATATGAACTAAAATATGTTAATAAGAACAGCAACAATAAATAAATAATTTTTTAGACGGTTAAATGCTCACACACTTATGCTTGGAACAAGATACAGCTCACAACTGTACAAAGTTATTCTGTCCTTATTTGAAGGATCGTTTCAACTGCCAACTAGGTCAGTTTTCTTATTAGTTTTAGTGTATTAATAATATGAGCTTTGTATTGCTTTAGGTTTATAAGAGTTTTTATTCCACTAAAAAGTTTCTAAAACTATTTGCGTTTAATAATTTATTTTATATTTTGTAAGTAACTCAGCTTTCTATCCTAATGAATAGATTTAAAATGTGTATATATTTGTACAAAATTGTACTTGGTATGTAATATCAAATAATTACAAACAAGTTTAAGTTCATAATAAAGCAATTATTTACTCAGAATGTGAATTATAAGTAGGCTTATCAAATGTTACGATAATTTTAATAATCTATTTATGTATAGGTATTTGTAAAAACGAAATACATTGTTTTGCAAAAGTTGAAATAGGCTGTAAATAAAAGCTTTGAATGTAAACTAGAAGTAAAATTTCAAATAATATAAAATATTTGGTCATCTGTTTATGAAAAGTCAATTAGTGAAAAATTTTCAGCATAAACCTATGGAATGCAATTGTTTTGTTGTCAATTTTCTCAGTAATTTGTTTAAAAGTAAATACCAATTTTTTTTTATAAAATAGTCCTTGCACTATTAACACAACGTGTCAGAACAAATTGAAACGATTATGCTAATTACACTCACCTCCCGCGAATCTACGCACATTGTGTCCACAGCGAAAGTGTGTAACTAAACAAGAGGTAGTAAATATACCTTCTATATCGGTTGTTTTTTTATATTTGATTAAATACAGTTTTTGGACTTTACCGCTTTTATTGTTCGCAGAAATAAGTTTCATTCAAGTTCTAATTGTGGAAAAGTTTTGAATAAAAATTTTTATCTGTTGAGAAAAAATATATTTTATACCTTGAATAAATATTGTTCTATAATACCACTCAAGATAAGTTTAATTTTAGGTGGGCTTACAAAAAATATGCTTAAAATAAAAGATTTATTGCCTTGAAATGAAACTTTATGCCATAAATATTGTGGGCAAACAATGTACTTTGTTTGAATTGTAGGTATGAAGGGGGCTAAAAAACCTAAAGTTTAAAAAACAAAGCCGTACAGTTTAAGAGGTTTTTTATCGAAGGCACTAACTAAAATTGCAAATTCATTATTTAATAAAAAATATATCTTCTATATTTATCCAAATATAAATTTGAATTATTTACGAAATATTTTAAACTATATTTTTTATTCTGTGAGAATTCTAAAATGCTAAACGGTAATGGGTGACCAAATGAGCGCTTAGATTTGTGAGAGATGACTGTAGTCCATTATTACTAATTACTTTAGTTGTGTCCATCAAAGTTGACACAAATGTTGTACAAATGCGTCGCTTACCTTTTCTCTTTTTTATATGAGTTTAGTAAAAAGGTAGTGACTAACTTTATTTAGTTTTAGAAATATATTTTATAATGTTTTTGTAAAGTATGTCATTTGCAAACTTTTGAAAGAACTTAATTTATCCATGACTATCGTATACACATTACATAGACCTTTCGCGTATTTACGCACAGTGTGCTCACAGCAAAAAGTGCGTAATTAAACGAGAAAACGTAATTTAACGAGAGGTGCATTACAAAGTTGAAACGAAAACGACTGAATATTTGCAAGAATATGCATTTTTACAACCCAACATTTTATTTTAAAGCATTTTGTTGTTAATTTAAAACATGCAATAAATTTATTGGTACAATATTAAAAAAGCTTTAAATTATAAATATTTATTTTAAGAGTTCTAACAAACGTAACTAAACGAGAGTGGGTAGATTTGTGAGAGGTTATTGTATTTAAACAGTGTTCTAACAAGTTGTTGCTTCTTTAAGTATAAGTTTGTTATTGAAAAATTTAATACAAAATAAAAATTCAATAGATATCGTTCACCAAAAATTAAGTAACAAAGTTACTAAGTGGTAATATTTATATAAAATAAAATATGTTAATAAGAACAGCAACATTAAATAAATAATTCTTTAGACGGATAGATGCTCACACACTTATGCTTGGAACAAGAAACAATTTACAACTGTTCAAAAGTATTCTGTTCTTATTGGAAGGATTGTTTCAACTGCAAACTAAGTCAGTTTATTTATTAGTTTTAGTATTTTAATATTAAGATATTGCTTTAGATTTATAAGAGTTTTTATTCCACTAAGAAAGTTTCTAAAGCTATTTGCCTTAAATAATTTTTTTTATCTTTTGTAACTAACTCAGCTTTCTATCTCAATAAATTGATTTAAACTATGTATATATGTGTACAAAATGCTACTAAATATGTTGGGTAGCTGTAAAATTAGCTCAAATTTACGAAATTGCACAAGGGCACAAAATTGCACGAAGACACTTTTGCACGAGGTGACATAAAACTACACGAAGAAACTTTTGCACGACGGTACATTTTTGCAACAACATACATTTTAGCATGTAAAATATATATTTGTACAAAATGCTACTAATTATGTTATCACAATTGATTACGACCAAATTTATGTCAGTAAGGTTTAAATCAAAAGTTTTATTTTTACTGAAACTATTCATAATCTGAACATTTTTTCGATTAAGTTTAGTTCAAATAAAGTATACATTTGTAAAATTGTTCACAATCTTTTATATTTAACGAATCACTTACACATAGTATATCTCCTTACTTATTTTGCTCATGATAGCTAAAATCGTCTCGAGGGGATATATTGTTCAACTTCGGGAAACCTTGATGTATATAATTGATTATACAGAGTTATAATAAACTGTTAATTCATTTTTTCTAGTAAAATTGATATAAAGTAGACTGAAGTCAATTGAATACACTAAGTAATGAAGGTAAGCTTTATAACCTTTTGTAACTGATTCAGTTTTCTGCCTTAATAAAAAGATTAAGACATTTTCAATTTATATATATTTCTACAAAATACCATTCAGTATGTAAAACTAAATAATTACGAACTAATGCAAGCCAGTAAGAATTAAAACACAAACTTAAAAAAAATTAGTTAGTTGAAAACAACTAGTATTAAAATAAAAGATAAACTAGTGTAACAAGTTATTAAATCAAGAAAACGTATATATTTTAATGTAGATAATGATTGTAATAATAATTTTAAGTCGGAGCTATTGTTACCAATTATTCGATATGTACCAGCAATTGACGTTACTTTTAGTTTTATTCTGCTAAAGTGCTTAATTTTATAAATATTTTATTCTATATGTTTGAAATAAGCGATGGTTTACTTCTAATTAAACAAATATGTCTGCTAAATATTTATAAAACTTCTTTTACTACTAGCTACTCTTGATTAATTAATTTCAGCACAAATGTTGTACAGGTTTGTCAAATAATAATTTTTTGTTTGAATTCGGTATTGTTACCAGATATTTTTTTTGCAGTCAACACACATAGTTATTATTAAAATTTACATCCATCGGTTCTATAGGGTCTATGTCATAGGTAGGCAGATTTTTATAAGTCGTGTCTTTCAATAATAGTTTGCTCGCGTGCCACACTTTTGAGAAAAAAATCGCAGTTATATTAAATAAATGTTTTATTTAGTGAAATTTAAACTAAAACCTTGATAATTTACCATAATCAATAGCAATTAGTAAATACATAGCCTAATTCAGTGCTTCTGAAATGGGGTTCCGCGGAACCCTAGGGTTCCGCGAAGCCTTTCGAAATTAAAAAAAAAATATTTATTCAATTAAACATTTTATGTAGAATTAAAATTAGGGGTTCCGCGGAAAAATTGAATTTTGGAAAAGGGTTCCGCCACTAGAAAAAGGTTCAGAAGCACTGGCCTAATTGTAGCTTAGCCTCAAATTTTATTACTTTTTATAAATATTTTTTGTTAGCTAATCGCGTATCGCAGTTAACTGTCCCCAGTTTGCCCTGGTATATGTGAATAAAATAAAACCATGTTTATATTGTGCGCATAAAAGTCTTTTATATTAACTTACAAATCAACTCAGTTTTTTATTTAATCAATCAAGTACTTTTTATTTAATGTCGTCACTGCTGTACAATTCATTCCTAATTTAAAACTCACAATTTTAGTCAGTAAGGCAGGATTGTTCCATTGTTTTACTGGGATGATTTTATTTTTTGAAGTATCACTATTGTTCTTTATTTAATATTAATTGATCTTCGTTGTCAATTGACTGTTAACGCAGCGGTTTTCAAATATTTCAAAAACTGTCCACAGCAAATTACTGAATACAAGTTCTGCGCATTCTAAACTATTGTATACATTTTTACTACTAATACTTTTGTTATTATGAATTAATTTTGAAGGATAAAGTAAAATTTGTTTTACAAAATCAATTAACTGCGTAGTGATTTTAATAATAAATTTTACAACTCATTGTTATTTCCGTGCACACTGAATATTTTTTTTTTTGAGAAACACTTTTTTACTCTGACTGTGAAGTTTAGCTAAATCATTATGCAGAAATAGTTTCTTTGTTCTACGAATTTTACTATGAAAAGAATTAATTTCTTAAAATCTTAGATAAAAAAACGAAGTATATTGTATATGATGAACATTAAGTTTAGTTTGACTTTCAATAACAAATTTAATACTTGAAGTGTTTTTATTTTCTTTGCTTCAACCTTTGCAACTTATCAGTTCTATCTTAACATGCTCACCAATAAAAGTTTTTTTTTAATAAGTACAATGTTTCAAAAAAAAGCTTACTTTAACTCACTGTGACCCTTAAACGACTTTTTATTTTTTAGTAAAGATTATGTCTCTTCTGATCCGTACTAGAAGCTGTTGTTATACAATACAAAAAGTAAACATAAATAACAATTTTAATATGTAATATAAGTATTAAAATCAGTTTTCATACAAAATCTATTGTTTCAATAACAACTCATACTGATTATAAAATATTATTTGTTTTTATATTTATTATTATCTGGTTACAATATATAACTGTCGATTCCTTTATTCAGTAAGCGCTTTTGATTTTCAATTTTTTTTTAAACTATATTACATCAATCATTATGTGTGTATACAAAAGTAAATGTTTATAAAATTATTTTGTAACTATAAGCTAACTGTTTAGTTTGGATATAAAAGCATACTTAACACCTGGGTTTTTACTAAACTAGGAAAAATAAAATCCGGGATTTAAAAAAAAAAAACTATAATTTAAAAAAAACCTTGTGTTCAATATATGCTTGTCAATTAAAAGTTATCAAAAATTTGTCTAAATGAAAATTTTAAAACGTATGAATTAATTTTGGCATTCTGAAACATTATTAATATCATACAACAGAAAAATAAGATTTTGTACTAAAGGTGTTGTAAATTTTTAATATTTTAGTGAAAACTAAGTCAACTGTTAAACCTTAGTTGAGTTTAGTATCCTTAATAACTTTTGATAAAAACATAGACTTAAGAATTTAGCTTTCTTTTGCATATTTTAAAATGAATTGATATAGACATTTTATAACTTGGGTACTTTACACATAGTGAAAAGATTGCTAAGTTATCTAAATATGTAAATGCTTATGTATAATATGAATAAGTTATAAATAACTAACAACTTTAGTACTTAACTGTTGATAAAAAAGACATTCAATTTTTCTAGCATTCTTAAGGTTTTTTTTTTAAGAAATGAAATTATCAAGAATATTTATATTACAATATCTTTTGTATTTCACAAAAAAAATCCAACTCGATTTTAAATGAAGTATTTTATTATCTCCTTTAATAGAAAAGAAAGTATAATATTTTGTGTTTAGAACGCTAGTTTTGAAATCATCATTTGAAAAGAGTAATACATTAGTGAAAAGTTATAAATATACTTAATTTTTGATCTTCATATTACATTAAATGCAATTCAAAGTATTGAAAAGTTATAAATTAAAAATAAGTCAAGTATTGTAAATAAAAAATAATTAAACTAATTTATCAACTAAAACAAATTATGATAAGAACAAGTTTCGAGTTTTGTTAAACTTTTTTAACAATTTTCGATTTATTTCCCTTGTCACAAATATCATAGTTTTAGTTTTATCTTATATTAGTAAAAAAAATATAGTTATTATAAGTATAAACTATAGTTATTAAAAGCATAAACTAATATTTACATAGGCTATTTATAACATTAAGAGCTTAACAAAAGAATTTGTCATTTGAAAACCCCAGGTGAACTTAATTGTATATTTAAGAAATAATCTTTTAATTATCAAACTTATAACTTATAATAAAAAAATTAACACTACTTAAGTTAATATATTCAGGCGACTATCAATCAGTTTTCGGTTAGGGGATTTTTTTTGGTTCATTGAACAGAAAATTGGTAAAAAAAAGGTGCTCACCTTTCGGCGGCACCTTCAAGAAGTTTGAAACTTGAAAAAAAATATATTCATAAAAATAATAAGTGGAATGATAAAAATACAGCTACAAACGACAAAAAAAAATGACTCTCTTGAGGTAGCTAATTTGTAAAAAATTGGTAAAAAAAAAGACGCTCATCTTACGATGAACGTCTTTCAAAAAAAAATATGGAAGAAAAAGTTGGAAAAAATTCGAGCAAAAAAGGCCCCAATTTCGCCCGCGGGCGAAATTGGGGCCGTTTTTGCTCGAATTTTTTCCAACTTTTTCTTCCATACTCTACCAATCCTTCACTTTCCATTCAAAATTCAATTCTCACAACTTTTCGAAAAAACTCCCCCTCCCTTAATTTGAAAATATTTTTTCAAAGCTTCTGCTTACACCGCAAAATGCTTTTTATCAGCTCTGATCGTGACGGCGACTGCGAGATGCAGCCGCTTCTCTGCCCGTCACATTTTGAGTGCTTCACCTTTCGCCCCTGCATTTTCTTCCGCCTTCTCTGCTTCAGTCGCCCGCTTGAAGCTTCTATAAATGCACGGCTTTAATCACTTCATTTCTGCACTCGTTCTTTTAACTGGGCTGAATCATCTCAGAGCTTTATGCTTACTTCTATGGCTGCTTTCGGACGGTACTTGCCTTTATTCTTGCTCTAATTTCCCTCCCTACACATACAATCGGGTCTGCTATGCGACCTTAACTGCTGCGCTCTTTCGATGCCAGCTTAAGTCGACGGCCAGTCGACTCAAGCTATAACCAATCCCTGCCTGCATTAACAACCAAACCGCCTTGACGACTTCACGTCTACCCGCCTCGACGCCAGTCGACTCAAGCTATTACCAATCCCTGCCTGCATTAACAACCAACCCGCCTTGACGACTTCACGTCTACCCGCCTCTACGGCCAGGCATTTCCTCGTTAAAAGCCTACAACGCTTTGCATTATAAAATCCCTAAGCGTCAAGTCGACCGAACGCACGAAAGCGTATCTCTTACTAGTGTAACATTAAGCATACGCGTATGATGCCGAAATGCTCTTGTTGGAAATATTCTACTAGGCTACCTCAAGAGAGTCAAACTTTCACCTTTACTCAACTTTTTTTCATTACATGTACTTCTTTATACCTATATAAAATTTGTTTAGTCTTATAAAATTTTTGCCAAACACTTTAGAGACACCGATAAGGTACGCACTTTAAAAGGTACGCACTTGAGTAAAATTAAGTTTCAAATAAAGTGTACATCACCTCTTAACATTTTACCAGCAGTCTAACAGATTGTAAGGTTATCATACCTCTTTATAACAATTATTCTGATAAAAACTGTACTTTGAGCTAAATTGTTTGTTTATTACATAAGTATGCTGTATAATTGTAACGGTATACTATTAATTTCTTGTTTATTTTTGCTAACTAGTTTTTATTTTCTCACAACCAAACAAACGATAGTGGCAAACTTGCTGTGAAAATATCCAACATTCATCTGAGCACATAGCAGTCAAGTTTTACCTGCAACATGCACATTATTTCACGCAATTTAAATCCATGGTGATTGGAAACAAGAGCAGGAGAAACTCACATGTCAAAGCTGCATACAAGACTTTTGAGCTAAGTATATTTGAAGGTAAAATATATACAACATTTACAAACATGTACTTTAAAAGCTATTTGAGAAACCTACTAACTTGTATTAGTTTTTAGATAAGTGAATTTAAAAAAATGTATTATGTTTAAGGCTTTTTATATCAAATCAATTACAAACTGGTATTATTTTTTTCAAGGCAAAACTTAATAGATAAATAGTAATAATGTAATATTTAAACAATATTTAACTCTTTAAACAATTTTTATGACTATATTAAATTTTCACTAGCATTTGTTTTTGTATATTATATGACTATATAAAAGTTTGTTTTAAAGTACTAGTACACAAACAGTTGTTGAGCCTGATACGTTACAACAAGCTGTTTGGATTCATAGATTTGAATTAAAATGCGATATCATTTTTTCGAATAAGCACATTCCTAGTATAATTCAAGTTTTTATGACATATTAATTTACTATTAAATCTTAAACAATTATTTTGTAGGCTTAGAGTTTTTGGATAAACACAATTGTTTGTTAATACTTTGTTTCTCATCTTACTAAGTAGAAACCAATTTATAGTTTAAGCTGTCAATGAACTGTATGCTTCAAAAAACACTAGGTGGTACTTTCAATAACTGTTAAATATATTCTGTTAAAATGTACTTTATATTTGTTTGTCAGTAATGCCAGTTTGTATCCTGCTTAACATAACTGATGTTAAACAACATTTACCACAAAAACAAACATCACACATACAGAAAAGCTTTTGTATTCTACTACGATTGTTCATACCTTTGTTACTGAGAAAAGTGAAAAAGTCTTACAGTATTTTTTTCTGAAATAGCTTTATTTTGAAAAATGTACTACTAGTAAATAAATATGTTGTTAAGTTAATTGTTACATTAATACAGTATATAAAATGTAGTTGTTAAGCTGTAAGAGTTTGAAAAACTATAACAAAAAATGTTATGTCAGACAATTAAAAAAAATTAGTAGACATCAAGATAGTAAGTACTTAATTTTTTTTAAACTTAATCTTGACCATTCTGTTTTTTTAACTATATTGCTATTAATACATCCATTTCGTATTTAGACATTATTTCCTTTCTTTACAGTTTTTCATTGTTAAAAATTGCAATTCTAAATCAAAAAATTAAAATAAAGGGCTTTAATGTTTTCGGATATATTGTTGATTTCGTCAATACTTTTATATTTACTAATGAATTTAATTAAACAAATATTTTAAACTGTTGTTAGTTTTTACAGATATTATAATATCTAATCGTTTTTAAGTATACGATAGAAAAGGTTTGAGTTTTATTTATTAAACTAATTAATTTTTAAATATACAATAAATATTTCATGATTTTCCTTATTTAACTTAATATATTAGATAAGATTTATATTCTTTTCAACCACCATTAGTAACTTAAAATAAAACAAACATTGAAAGTTTTGACTAATTTATTCTCGCAACAAATAACAACTTAAAAATCTAAAACGCTAAGTTTCAAAGCAATAAATTTTCAAATTGTACTTTATTCAAGTTTTAAAAACTATTTTTATAATTAAAAGCTACAAAATTTTCTATATGGGAACTTTTCTTTGAGGTTTAGCCGGAACAAAAAGGTTTTAAGTTTTATTAATTTGAAAAATAGTTAAATATAAGAATTAAATAACGCCTAAAAGTTTAAAACTTTGTGCCTTTAACTTACAGAAACTTAAGAAAGAAATATTTAATAACTGGATAAATCGGTAAAAAAGAAGAAAAATTCAAAAACAATACGTATTCAAACTAAACTAACAAATATATTTTAATCTTTAACCACCAGAACTACAAACAACAAAAACTAAATTCATTAAATACTTTGTTCTTACGATATGTCAGAAATAGAATACTTTTTCGGAATATATAAAATATTTCTTCATGCATAGAAAGTGAAAAGTCAACAAAAGGGGAAATTCCCCGAGTCGAAAGTGGCGGTATTGTACTAAGCAGGGATAAATACGGGATTCAAGAGTGGTGGAGCTTGTGGGGGCAGTGGGACCCTTTTTTGATTCTTCCGTCGCAGCACACAGATATCGAGGGGTCGTACACGTGCAATCCTCCGCAGCAAGCCTGAAAAATGAAAAGAATAAATATTAATACTTGAGAAAAATGGATATTGCATAAAATTTATTTTAATTGATGTTTGCAAAAATAAATGTATTTCGGCTTTGTTATATGTAACAATATGTCAAATTTTACAATACTTGACCAAATAGTCATAAAAATTAAAATATCGATAAAACCAGTTTTTATGCATTTCAGCTAGAATAAAACAAATTGTAACCCTCCACAACAGACATGAAAACAGTTTAGAGATCTAAATAAAAAATACTTGTAAAATTAAGCAACATATTGATTTTTTTTAGGTTTAAAATATTTTTGAACTTTAAACAAAACTAAAATTTTTAACAGCATTACCTAATTTTTAAAGGTTGGTACAAGTAAATTAACCATCTTAGTTTATAACATATACTTAATTGTCTTTATTTCTTTAGAAAAGACACATTGTAATAAATTTCATGGTTTTATTATTAATCAAGCCCTAATCAGCTTAAATTATATTAATTGTACATTTTTTATTGAACACTGTTTTTGTAATTACGTTTAATTTTTTTTGTGTGCTGCGGGTTTTAAATAAAACAAACAAAGATTAATTAAATAAGAAAGACCTCTCCTCTTTACTTTGTTACATAAACACATACATTATTATGATCAGGTAATTTGTTTTTAACCTCAGACAAAAACCTTTAAGCTAAAAATCGTCTTTTGAACAAAAAAAAAATCAGATAAAAGCATTTAAAGAACAATTGCTTATGTCTGGTCTATACAAATGTTTATTTAAATACCAAAAAAATAATTGCTTAGCAGAAATTATGGTGAAGATAAAGATCTATCACGTGCTTTTGTTGTTAAATATCAAATTATAAATTGACTGATTACATTGTTAATTTCACTAGTTTAATATATTGTTCTGATAAATTATTTCAATTTATGTGTTAGACTATAGTAGTAACTAAGAAACAAATAGTTTTAAATTTTTTTCATTAACAAAACAAAGTATGTGTTTAAAAACCAAGTATACTATTTGTTTGACTCAACAAAAATTTATAATTTCTGATTTAATATTTTCGATTATTTTTACGATACGTAAAAAAGAAATAAAGAAATTCAATAACATTTAGTTTTTAATTTTAAGTAAGTTGTTTATATTCTTTATAGTTGTATGATGGCTAAACAAGTCCTAATTTTTTACTACATACCAAATGTTTAGAGTTAAATGGTATTATCCATCTTTTTTTTGGGAAATCAATAAAGAAATAAAAAATTTCTATCAAAGTCAACAGTTTCCTTAAATAATGCACATTACAATAAACAAATTATACCGTTATTTTGAAATTGAGTTTATTTTTTGAAACTTTTGATTGGAATTAACTTTGACATGATAAGTTTTTCTGCAATATTTGCTACTTTTTGCAGTTTATTATTATTTTTACAACCAAAAACTGTTATATTTACTCACTTTTTTAGAACTTGCGTAAGGAACTCCGTTGCAACCTCCGCAACAGGCATCAGGTCTCAGGCTCATGAGGGAAATTCCCTTTTTACATTTCTTTCCCGACCCCTCGCGGAAGAAACATATGCACTGCTGCAAGCACTTGTCTGTGTTTTCTATAGATAAAAAGTCAAATATTATTTAATTCCAATTATATAAAGTTTTTTTTTTCAGTAAATAAAACAAGAAAAAAGTTTAGTTATATATTTAGATTTTCAAAATCATAACGTTTGTAATTCTGTAAGAAATTTAACTTAATTGAAAAACATAACTATTTTTCATCAGACTTATTTCATTTATTTTGCATTTGTTTACTACTAGTTTAGTTTCTATTGTATAAAACTAATACAAACCTTCAACATTGATGGAATCGGTTTTAAATATTTCCTTCTCGCTGCTCAACAACGTTTTAAGTTGTCCCTGCAATTCTTCAGCTTGTAACTCCCTGTTGGCGTATGTTGGTGAGAACAATGAGTACTTAACTGTGTATTCATTCTCTTCTTCTACTGCTTCCGATCTGTATGAGAGAATGAATATTAGTGTTTAGGGATGATTTATTAGAAATTTATACAACTATTAGAGTTAAATATAAACTTATAATGTTTCTTGTGAAAAATTGGAGTCGATATAGATTTATTAGCACTTATAAAAAGTATAAGAAATGTAAAAAAAATATGTAAATTAAAAAAAATATATGTAACAAGCTTAAGTAGTAGTTGCTTTAGAAGGCTTCATACAAAGGTTTTAATACTATAAATAAGCTCTTAGTTAAAATAGTTTTGTAAAGTTTTACGTTGCAAATCCATCAAAACACCAGCACTAAAAAACAACTTTATTGCTTAAACTCAATATTTTTGGTTTATAAAACATTTAAACTAAAAATAACTAACGAGATTCCGTTCTTTTTGACATCTTCAATTTCTACAACTATATCTGTCACTCCGGAGTTAGTCAAAACTTTCAATATCTGCAAAACATAGTTAAATTTTAACTTTTTATCTATTTTACCTATTTAATCTAAAAACCTAATATCTATTTACAAATATTGACGGTTGAAAGGTTAACAGCTGCACAAAGTGTTTTTTAAGTGATTAACATTCTAATAAATCTCATGAATGGTCAATGGAAGCTTTATCAAATGTCACAATTTACATCAAAGGTCACTAAAGGGCTTTTTATTTAATCGGATTTTTGAGCGAGATCGCCTGAAAGGTCTGTCTAATCTCCTTTTTATTGAGAATTGGCAGTAAAGTTTGTCGTCGTTAGTGTTTTGATTAGTAGTTCGTAGAAAAACGAGCTAAATTAGAAAAATAAATTGTAAAAATTAAGTTTGAGTCACCACAGGGAAACTAGTTTCAATTACAACACAATATGAAATAGTAAAGAAACACTGTTGACAATAGATAATGAAATCTTTTTTTTCTTAATGTACCTAAAGTTTATGAACTAATGTACAAGGTATGCTAGATATTTTCGTAAAACTTTATGTTTTTGAACTAGTGTTTGTTTTGTCAACTGATATTTTTATGTATGTGATGACAAAAATAACTTATTGTGTACATTTGAAACAAGTATTGCAAAATTTTTGATTAAAGTCTTCTTTAAACAGTTTTAAAGTTCAAAGAAAAAAAACTTATGAAAGCTTATTTTGTCCATAAGTCTCAGTAAAAACAAAAACTTTATCTGCCTAGCATTGATTTATTAATAACTATTAAAAAAAAGTTGTAAAACTTGAGAACAAGATTTCTTCTGTTGTGTTTATAAGTTATTTATTCAAATAAAGATGTTAAAATTAAATATTTTATTTACAACCAGGTTTTGGTGACAAAATTTGCGACCTTTTCAAGTGAAATAAAATAGTTTTAGTTTAGATATTTTAGTGAAGACAAATAACTGTAAAGTTATTTATTCAAAAAGGCCGTCTAATGCAAAATAAAATATGTCAAGTAAAGTAAATTTATTAACACTGTAACTATTTTAAACTGTTAAAATGAAATATTACTAACAACATTACTTGAAAAAACCTTATACAATACATTATTTATAACATGTAGCTTTAAATAACTCTGTAAAATAATAAAAAAATGATTGATTGTAACCGAACACGTCAAATAAATCACAAGCACTAAAGTTTCTTGTTTTCGTAACTAGCATCAAAAGCGCGTTGTAATTCTTTGGAATTCGTGTTTTTGGTAAAAGTTGAAAAACTTGTTTTCAGTAAATTTTTAATAGTCAGAGCCTGTGCAATGGTCTTAATCTATGAAAGCGTCAGAAACAATATTTTATTTAATTATTTTTATGCTTATGCAAAAACAAACTATTTTTTTGTTTTTATTTATGTTTACAAGATATTAAAATTTGATATACTGACAAGTTTAAATACAATTAACCACAAATTAGACTGTTCTTGTGTTTATACACTTTATTGTACTTGTTAAAAAGATTTTACTTTTTTTTTAACTTTTATTTAAGTCTACAAAACATATAAAAGATTAATTATGAAATTATTTTACCAAAAATTTAATAAAAAGCATATTTTTAGAGATTAAACTTTGTGTCGCAAAAATACATCTGCTAAGAAATATAATAAATAAAAAATAGAAATATGTATATAAATTTTTTGAAACATTTTATTGCAGACTACATCAGTTTAATATCGGTATTCGAAATTGGCATGTAATAGGCAATTGGGCTACAATAAATAGATTAGAGACCACATATAAAATCGGAATTCATTCAAAGTACTGTTTGATCAGCTGTAGAAATTTAACATTCGAACGTTCGTAGAGTTTAAAAATACCAGGGCAAAGTTAAAAGTTTTAAATAAGTTCGTTTTGAAGTGCTTACGTAATACAACAAGTATTGACCACTTAACTTACTGTTGAACTTGTTTGAAAATTAAAAATCTAAAACAACTTCTTGCAGAACTATTTTATAGAGTATTTTTTTTAATACGTTAGTCTTTGTATTATATGAAACATCACAAAAAGAAAAATGATGCAGTAAAAAAGGCTAATTGAAAATAATTAGCCTACAAAATATTTCATTTTTATTCTTTCTACTTAAACTAGCTACTTCAAAGCTAGTTGTTATTATAAGATTTTTTTTTTCAGGCTTTTTGCTAACAATTTTAAATCATACAACTCTTAAGCTCGCCGTTTAAGTTTAAGTTTTTCAAAAATTTAAATTTAATAATAAAGAAACCTATTCAAGGGTTAAATTTTATTGTATTTATAAAATGTTTTGCAATCTAAGAAACTGAAATTCAACTATTCTCAACAAATTGAATTATCTAAGTAAAGTTTTGCAATAAGTCCTGGACAAGAAAATAACAGGTATCCAAGTGGTGTGCGACTCGATTACCGAAAGGTTCTTCGTGCACCAGGTCCTAGGATTAAGCTTTTTAGCGATTATTTTTTGTAGTTCAATAAATAATATGTATTATTATTGTTTATCGAAAAATAGAAAAAGCAACTTTTTTTGAAAAAAATAATATAGATTTTCTTTATAAATTAAATTAAGTAAAGTATAAGTTTAAAAAAGGTCATTACTTAATCAAATATGATAGTTAGCTTTAAATGTACTGTTTTTTTTTACTTTTATGTCGTAGTATTCATTAAATTCTAATTTAAGTTTGTTGCCTTACATATTATTTAATTTTTTATAACTCAACTTACAAAACAAAACTATAATTATTTTTGTTAGTACAAAATTAAACTTTTAAGCCTTGTACTAAACTAATAATAAATTTGAAAAACACTTTTGCTTATTTAACTTTTCGCCCATGATGTTGTAAAGATATTTAATAAACAAAAATAAAACCCACAGTGCTGTAAAATTTTCAGAAAAAAAAAATTTCCAAGCACAGATGAAAACAAAAAGACTTTGATGGCAAAAGAATTCAGGTATGTATTTATTTAATATTTATTTAATGACTAACTCAACAAAAAAAATTACTGATACAAATATCATATTTTCACATATAGGCCTTATTGTTCTTAACAAAAATATCATAAGAGTTGCCACACAGTCAGACTAGTTTAAATTTAAGAAAACACAGACATGATTAAAGTTTTTTTTTAAAGTCAGACCTTTTTAAATTTTATATTCTTATTATTAGGCTGTTTTCTTTACATTAAAATTAATTTATTTTATCTTAATTATTCAAATATATCTTAACTTAAGCCATTCTAATGGTTTTTGAAAATATTCAAGCTTGATTAATGTATATTCTGGAGTCCAGATATAACCTGGAATTCAAAAATTAAGGAAAATATGATCTAGAATTAAATATATTTTTCTTTAAACCTGGAAATGTAAACAAAAATCTTGTTATTAACCAATATTTAAATAAAATTTTAATGAAATTTAGTAAAAAAATGAAATCTAGATAAGTTAGAAGGTAATTATAATGCAAAATTATTTTATAAATTAGTTAGATAATTTTTTAAAAGGAATTACAGTACCTTTCCGGTTATTCTATGCTATATCTAGCAACAAAACTTGTTTTCCAAAAAACTGAAAGAAAATAAAAAATCAGAACTTTTTGTTTTTTAACCAGTGCATTAAAAGCATGATTTATTATTTTTTCAAATTTTAAATACTCATAATAAAATCAGGCTGCAATAAATTCATATGGATTTTAAATAAAATTTCTCAAACTGTTCAAAACTATTTTGATGGCTTTGGTTGCAAACATTAAAAATAAAAATAAATTTAAGGTTGCCACACACTTATGCTCAGGATATTTTTGAGTTTTTGAAAATCTCAGGATAACTGGATTTTATTAATTTATTTATATAACAGTTTTGTGTTTTTTATAATAGACTTAAGATAGTTCAAATAGAAAAAAAATCAGGACAGATTAAGTTGATCTTGTTTAATAATTGCTATTTTCAGTATAACTAGTTTTCTTCAAGAACTTGATTTTTATTGATTTTGAAATGCTTGTTTTAGTTTCCTGCTGGCTTTTCAATACTTTTAGAAATATCATTGTGTTTGTGCTACAGCAAAAAACACTTTTAAGGATTTTAAAAAATCAGTAAAGCTCAGAATAGCTTAAGGTCACTTAGTACAGTTTTTTGACTCAAAGATTGGCAACCCTGTAAGTTTAAGTACCATGTGTTTGATAATACTTAATAATACTTATTTACCGTATACATTACAAAGTTTTAGTTTACTTTAATTTCAATTACTATAATTTACAAAGTGACAAGTTCAACATAGGGCGCCTATTTTACTTGATAAATCTGAATTTTGACAAACTCTCATGAGTTAAAATAATAAGTTCTGAGTTGAACAAAAATAGTTAAGTAATTACATAGCATGATGTTCACCAATATCGAAATTACATCATATTTAATATCTATTGTCACCATAGTTTTATGCTAAAAATCAATGTTTAAAGCCTAGTATGTTTAATCTAAAGAGATACTTTGTTTTAAACTAGCTTTACAAATAGATAAATAAAATTAAATTTGTTTAATAATTAAGTTTTCATTTTCTAGATTTGTAGTAATATAAATTATTCTAAAATGAAAGTGATTAAATATTCAAGTTTTATTGAATTATGATTTATAAATTAGATTTTATTATATGTGTTTATAAATTGTTGTTTTTGTCTCAAATTATTGTTAAACTAGACCTCAAATAAAATAAAGTTTCAGTTTGATATTGGTGTACATCATGCTTTTTTTTTTTTTTATGGTAAAAAAACATCAGTCTCAAACTCTACCCCTTGCAACGATAAACGTTTTCTGGGGGTAATTATCAATATTTGTGATATGTAAATTAAAATTATTGTTATTTAAAGCTATAACTATTTTATTATATATTAAAAGTATCATATTAATATCTTTTAAGTGATAAAATAAACATTTTTTGTCTTAGATTTTAATTTTAACTAAAAAAGGACAATTAAGCTTGAGCTTAAAAAAACCTGGACGAAAATTAGAAAACTTGGAAAAAATATCTTATATACCAGTGGCCACTCTTTTAATAACATAC